>NW_012109796.1:203718-255118 GCF_000951045.1 Mandrillus leucophaeus | reverse complement strand
AGCCGCGTTACACCTTGGATAAAAGGGAGAAGGGCAAAGCAGACAACAAACACACCGTGAAACTGGTCACAAAAGCGTACCCCCTATACACACCCACCCATGAATGTTAGGACTATGTATGTCACCCCATGGGCATCACCAAGTCCCAGCACTGATCTGCCCTAGTGCCAACGTGTGTGTGGCGGGGAGATCTACCAAAACTTCTTCCCACAGCCTAACAGCCAATCTGTACCAACGTTCTATAAACACTCACCTATGGAACAGCGTCCAAAAGACAGCGACAGACACTGCGCCCACTCCCACCTCCCAGAAGGGTTCTTTGATCAAGTAAGTTATGGTAAACCTTGGATTTCAAAGGTTTCACAAAAGCTTCTTTGCTCTAAGCAGCCCTCTCAGGGCCTTTATGATGTTAATGTGGCCTGAGAATATCCAACGGAGGGATGTGGGGCATTTCTCAAACTTTCTTGACCACAGAATCTCTTTTTCATGAATCATCCCTCAAAATTTAGAACATGGGGAACCGTGAGGGGTCACATGCATGGCATCTGGTACATGCACATCACAATGTGGCCTAGTAAACCAAGGAAACCAGACACGAGAATGTGAAAGCTGCACTGCTGGTCAATGACTCACTGTGTGGGGTGATTCTGGTAGAGTGATGCAACTTTTCCAAGCCTTCATGTTCCCACTGATAAAAGAGAGCTAAGAATTTCTATTGCATATGGATAGAAGACAGAGAAGAGCTTCATTGATATATTTTTTAAGTTCAATAGCTCTATTAGGAGGAAGAGTGATTACACCAAAAATGCACTCAGATAAGAGGTCATCATCTTCAGTGCAAGGGCCCTGCTCTCTGTGGGTTGCAAGTGCAAAAAAACCTCATGAAACCACCAAGCCAACGGCAGCCAGTCTTTTCTCGTCCTCATCCCTGCCCTTTCTCCCTTTCCCCATGTGCTGGGGAACATATCTGTCTTGGATGACTTGAAGAGCGAAGCTGGGAGTGCTGAACATACAGTTTGAAAAGGCAGTCTTCTAAGGACATCTCCCTCCCTGCCCCTCACCTCCCTGAGGTTGAGAATCACGGCAGCAAACAACCCAGATTAAATCTAGGTCCTTCCTCTTCATTAAGAACAAAGAAGGACCCATCACTTCTTTCCAACTCACCTTCTGTGAGTGTCGCTGATAGTAAGACGTTCTGTCGTTTCTGGCATTCAGCGTTTACAGCATTAAGTATCACTGTGATGTCCTTTTCAAAACCCAAATCCAAGATTCTGTGGTTGTAAAAAAAAGAAATTTTCATCTATATGAAGAGCAAATGTGGTCTAAAGGGCCACAGAAGTTGCAACAAGGAGAGCAGAAACAGCCCTTCTCTTCTACCTGTCATCATCCTGGGACGAGGCTCACCTGTCTGCTTCATCAAACACCAACCACCGCAGCCGACTAAAATGAATGTTCTTTGTGGATTTTATATGATCCACCAGGCGTCCAGGAGTTGAGATAAGGATATTTATTCCTTTGCGGAGTCTGTTTAAAATTATATATCATAAAAGAAAGTAAATCAAACAGGGCTACGCTAATAGAAAACACAGGAAAAAGGCAAAAGAGACAGACTCATTTCATGTACAGTACAAACGTGCCATAGCCTGAAATCATGACAAAACATAAAAACTGGGTAGAAAGCTGTGCTTGAGTCTTTCCCTGTACTGTGAGATGCAACTGTTATGATCTGAAATTACATTAAAATCATAAAACCTTAACTTTGAAAGGAATCATAACTACATAATCCAACGCTCTTTATCTGATTCACAAATCCTTTCTAGAACCTTTCAAAGAGATTGTAGTCTAGCCTGTTCTTGAAGGTTTCTGTGCTAGGGAATCTAGTATCTGAGCAAGTTATCCCATGCCAGTGTGCTTCAATTGCTAGGACACTTTTTTCTTATGCTAAGCCCTTTACATAACTTCCATACAACGGGGCTCAAAGCTTTGTCCCATGGGTTATATACAATAAATCTAATTTCTCATTCCCCAAACAACCATTTTCCTATTAGTCCATAGTAATAAAGGCTTCCAATTTTTAGCACATTTTTTTTTTCTTTGTAGAGATGGGGTTCTCGCTATGTTGCCTAGGTTGGTCTCAAACTCCTGGTCTTAAGTCATCCTCCTGCCTTGGCCTCCCAAAGTGCTGGGATTACAGGCATGAGCCACTGTACCCAGCCTAGCTGGATATACTTTCCAGCTTCCCTTGCAGTTAAGTATAGTCATGCTTCTGTTTTAGCAATGTGATAAAAGGGTAAAGGGAACATGCCAATCACACAAGCACCTTCAGAGGGAGCAGGTATGATTATCTCTGTACCTGCTGGCAAGAAATTAGACGCAATGGTTGGAATGCCTGCAACTATCTAAGACTATGAGGTAACCTTAAAAATGGAATCCTTCCATAGTGGCACAAAAAGACAGAGTTTGGTCCCCGACACTGGAGCACCGGGCCAGCCTTGGACTGGCTCTGTCAGATTTCTTAAATGTGGAAGTAAAATAAAACTTGTGTATTGTTTGTGCCGCTGTTATTTCTTGTTATTCACAGCTGAGTCGAATCCTAACCAATGCTTTGAGGTTTCAGGTTTCATATTTACTCCTCGGTTATAGACTACATGCATCATTATTTAGTACTGGTTATTAAGCTGTAATACAATAAAAATGTTTTCAAAAGAATGAAGACAATTTGAGATTTACTTGTTGCAACAATTTTCAACTGACACTCATTATAAATTTTAATAAAGAAAGGAATAAACACACTTGGTCGTAAAAAGCAAGTCCCAAAGCATTATATGAGTTAATGATCTTGTTTTTTTAAAACCAAACAAAACCCCAAACTCTCAATGTACACAAAAGCGAGTTGCACCCAGGTGGATGTATACTAAACCAGGGATGCTGTAGGACATTGGGTAGGTGGGAGTTAAGAAGGTGACAGCACTGTTACTAGCAACATCAGAAGGAAACGTGTTTGTAGGTTTAATATTTTAAAAAACAGCACCGTCTAGAGGTGACCGCTCCCCACTGACTCAATCTGTCCCTGTGCACTGGGACTAGGAAGCAGAGCCTGAGACAAAGCTCTCAGCAGGTTTAGGAGGACTCAGCCTTATGGAACAGGAAGGCAGGACAGATTCAAGAAGGAAATAACAACTAACAGACCTCTTCCTACCTGGCCTTTTCTGATTTTCTCTTCTCTCCTCCCATTAACACTCCAGGCACAATCCAGGTGAAAGGCTACAGAAAGACAGCAGACCACAGTCAGTGCAAAGCCCCTTTACTTAAACATCAGACACTGATTCCAAATTCCCTTTCCTTAAGGCATGAGAGAGAACTGGCACTTCTCATTGTATAAGGTGTTATTGTGCAGACACAATTCCTAGGCATTGCTACACCCATGTACACTATGAATAGTAACTTGAATTATAGGTATATAACTAGCTTCTACCACAGTGAGAAAGAAATGTGAGCTTCTTAAATCATTCAAGTAGCTTCCCTGTCTTTCCCCACAGAGCCTGAACTGAAAACACATTTCAGTAAGTCTACTGCCTTTTTTGGGGTTAAAACCCAAGCAACACCTTTCCCTACTCTCCACCCCTAATAAAAGAAAGAATGGATCAATTCATGGTCTAATTTGGTGAGCTGGCTGGCTTCGACTCTGAAACCTTCACTCTCCTTTCTAAACAAACCCTACTTGCAGCTAAGTTGCTTTCCACTGGGTCACCGTCAGGGTATACCTGTGCATTTCTCTATGTGGCTTGCTAGTGACTATGATGAACCAATTATAGGACTTTATCCACCAGGAGTCACTGATAATCCAGCTAAGCTAGAAATGGGTGGGTTTAGAGCAGTAAAAACCTATAAACTACCTAGAGAGAGCAGAGATATCCAGGCAAAAGGAAATAATTCTAATCTCTTTGAAAATAAAGAATAGACTGTGGTATACTAAATCCTTCCTCAAAGTCAGGAAGCAAGATAAAATGGAACTCATGGTTTGCCTTACCTTAAGCAGTTTCTGGACAGTGTCAAAGCTTTGTAGAGCCAGCTGTAAAAATTTCAAAAGTTATAGATGATCAACAGGATCCCTTCTTTTTTTTTTTTTTTTTTAAGACAATGTAATGTGATTAGGATCCAAACTTGGACCTGAAGTTAAGATTTAAGAAGGAAAAAAATCCTATACACGGAATCTAATATACCTTGTTCTTAGACTGGTTCTGCAACCTGTCAGTTTGGGCGAAGAGTTACAGACACCACGTCTATTTGTTGGACATACACAAAAATAGTGTTTTGTGCTCCCTCTGCTGGCTCAAATTCCCAGAGTGCCACACAGAGAAGTTCAAGTCTGTGCTGCACAAAAATGTAAGGGAATGAACCAAAGTAACCTGAATTTGACTCTCCTTAGAAACAGAAAGAATATGTATGCGAGGTAACACAGAATCGTGATGCAACAGGGTAGCCTCTGGGAACTTCACTCTAAAGGTGCCATGACTGTATTCTACAACTGTCCCAGGGTATGTGAAGCCCGGGAAATGATGGTCACTCCTCAAGTTTACATCAATAAAACAAAAGCAAACCAACAGCTGCACTGGAGAACAAAGCAAGTGAAAATTAAAGTAGGCTACAACCATTAACAACCTTCAAAAATGCCTCATACAGAATCCCCTTCTTAAAGGATGGATATACAGTTTCCACATATTTAGTAATCATGAAGCATCCTAGAGAAGTAGCAAGTTTGCTGCTGTAAAAATTTTAATAGCTTCTGTGCCTGCTCCTTCATTGGACTGAGCTGAGATAGGGGACTGCAGGCTGTATAAAAGGCTGACTTCAAATCATCTCTGTGATCAATTCTCTGTAAGGAAGTGATCAGTATTTGATATAGAAACCAGATACCCTAATCCGAAGTTGCCACTGTGGGCAAATAAAATAGATTAGATAGAATAGAGTTCCACCAAGAAAGAAAAAAAATATTGAAAAGTTTAACTTTTAGGAACAAGTAACATTTTTGGTAGCAGTAGCTTCTTAAAAAAGTTAAAGGTTCATTTTCAGAGCCAACTGCTTTTGGCTTTGAATTTAGTTGCTTAA
The DNA here is from genome assembly GCF_000951045.1 of Mandrillus leucophaeus. Lineage (NCBI taxonomy): Eukaryota > Metazoa > Chordata > Mammalia > Primates > Cercopithecidae > Mandrillus > Mandrillus leucophaeus. Next base: position 250,009 of record NW_012109796.1, on the reverse strand, counting down.
AAAAAAAAAGCCTACAAAAATGCAAAGTTTTTTTTTTTAAGCAACTCAATTCAAAACACGATTAAACAGACATTTAATAGTGTCATTGGTTTCTAGACAATAGAAAAATACTTTTCCATGCTTATGATTCTCGGAGACTACTTGAATTTTTCTCCTTGACAAGAACCAGAAGGATGGCTTCCAGGCAAATGGAACTGGTGTGCACTGGCTTGTGCAGTAGGGAGAAAAATGGTAAAACCACTTTTAAATTCAAAGAGACATTAGTGAAAGCATGTGCTTAAAACTTGCCCCAAAAGGGAGCCTGCTTACCTCTCTCGTTGGTACGAGCACCAGGGCATAGGGGCCATCACTGCGCTGTTGACACACAGAAAAGAAATGCCATGAGCAGGATAAATAAAGGCAGACTCCAAATGGACAGGACAGGGGGTAGCCAGTTGTAGAACATCAGAAGCACTCTCGATGAAGAAAGGGACAAAATAAGGTTGCCACTGATGTGGTTTGGCTATGCACCTACCCACATTTCAACTTGCATTGTATCTCCCAGAATTCCCACGTTTTAGGACGGAGGGCAGGGGGGCAGGGCAGGAGGTGGTAATTGAATTATGGGGGTCGGTTATTCTCGTGATATAATGAGTAAGGCTCAAGAGATCTGATGGGTTTATCAGGGGTTTCCGCTTTTGCTTCTTCCTCATTCTATTTTGCTGCTGCCATGTAACAAATGCCTTTCGGCCAGGCGCGGTGGTTCAAGCCTGTAATCCCAGCACTTTGGGAGGCCGAGATGGGCGGATCACGAAGTCAGGAGATCCAGACCATCCTGGCTAACACGGTGAAACCCCGTCTCTACTAAAAAATACAAAAAACTAGCCGGGCGAGGTAGCAGGCGCCTGTAGTCCCAGCTACTGGGGAGGCTGAGGCAGGAGCAGGGCGTAAACCCGGGAGGCGGAGCTTGCAGTGAGCTGAGATCCGGCCACTGCACTCCAGCCTGGGCGACAGAGCCAGATTCCGTCTCAAAAAAAACAAAGAAACGCCTTTCGTCCTCTGCCATGATTAGGAGACCTCCCCCAGCCATGTGGAACTGTAAGTCAGATTAAACCTCCTTTTCTTCCCAGTCTCAGGTATGTCTGTATCAGCAGCGTAAAAATGGAATAATACACCCAACTAACCCCATTATTCTAGAATACTGTTCTAAAGATCCTGGCCCAAACAATCTGACAAGAGAAAGAAATATGATGTATAAAATTAGAAAATAGGAGACAAAATTATTGTTAGCAGATGATGTTATTTTATCTTAGAAAAAAAAACCATAAGAGAATTAATTAAAAATCTATTACAAACAAGATAATTTTGTCAAGCAGCTGAATGCAAAATTAAAATATAAAATCAATAACCATCCGGGTGCAGTGGCTCACGCCTGCAATCCCAGCACTTTGGGAGGCCAAGGCGGGCGGATCACTTGAGGTCAGGAGTTCGAGACCAGCCTGACCAACATGGTGAAACCCCGTCTCTACTAAAAACACAAAAATAAGCTGGGCATGGTGGTGGGTGCCTGTAAACCCAGCTCTTAAGGAGGCTGAGGCAGAAGAATCACTTGAACCCAGGAGGTGGAGGTTGCAGTGGGCCAAGATCATGCCATAGAACTCCAGCCTGGGCAACAAGTGCAAAACTCAGTCTCAAATAATAATATTAATAATAATAATAATTATTATTATTATTCAGTAGCCTTCCAATATAAAAAGTTAATAGCAACAAAAAATACGAAAAGAATAAGCTTAGCAAAAAATACACAAAATCTATATGAAGAAAATTTTAAAACATCTCTGAGGGGCATAAAGTAAATTTTGAATAAACGGAAAGATATACCCTATTTCCAGATAAGAAGACGCAATAGTACATATAAGCTAATTCTCTCTAAATCAGTCCATAAATGTAATGTAATTCTAACAAAAATGCCACAAATACATGTATATATAAAATAACATATATAACCAAACAACCTGATTTGAAAGTTCATATGGAAAAATAAATGTACATAAATAACCAAGACATTTATGAAAAACATATCAGATGTTAAAATAATTTAAAGCTGCAGCAATTACAAATAATGATACTGGCACATGAATAGAGATTATAATAGTAAATAGAGTTGAGAATAGAATCAAATAGATACCAAAATTTAGAAAATAATATAAGGACCATTTTATATCAGCAAGAAAAAGATGGTTTAATTCAAAAGTCCTGTGAGAAAAAAATAAAGTTAGGAAAACAAAGCTGGAATTAAGTTGTCCTTTTAATAGATGACATAAAACTCAGAAACCTTAAAAGAAAACACCAATAAATTTTATTACTTAAAAATTTTAAATTTCAGAATGAAAAATAAAGCCTAAACAAAACCAAGAGTCAAATGATAACCTGGGGGGAAAATATGCCACACCTGAGAGAAATAGCTAATTTCCTTAATTTATAGATTTTTAAAAGCCCTGTAATTCAGTTTTTAAAAAAAGACCAATTTGGTCAGGCACAGTGGCTCACGCCTGTAACCCCAGCACTTTGGGCGGCTGAGGTGGGTGGATCACTTGAGGTCAGGGTAAGTTAGAGACCAGCCTGGCCAACACGGTGAAACCCTGTCTCTACAGAAATACAAAAAAGATTAGCCAGGCGTGGTGGCGCATGCCTGTAATCCCAGCTACTCAGGAGGCTGAGACAGGAGAATCTCTTGAACCCAGGAGGCGGAGGTTGCAGTGAGCTGAGATCATGCCATTGCACTCCAGCCTGGGCGAGACAGCAAGACTTCATCTCAAAACAAAACAAAACAAAAAAACCATTCAAATAGAAAAATGAACAAAGCGCCGGATGTTGTGGCTCATGCCTGTAATCCCAGCACTATGGGAGGCCAAGGCGGGCAGATCACTTGAGGTCAGAAGTTCAAGTCCAGCCTGGCCAACATGGTAAAACCCTGTCTCTACTAAAAATACAAATACCTGTAATTCCAGCTACTCGGGAGGCTGAGGCAGGAGAATCTCTTGAACCCTGGAGGTGGAGGTTGCAGTGAGCCAACACTGCACCACTCCACTGCAGCCTGGGTGACAGAGCAAGACTCCGTCTCAAAAAAAAAAAAAAAAAAAAAAGAAGAAGAAACAGAAAGCAGCTGAGAGCACTGGAGGGCATGGGAAAACTGGACCTTCTACACCGCTGCTGGAGGGCACACTGGCATATTCCCTTTCAAGTTTAATGTTGGCATTATCTACTAAAATAAAAATGCAAATTCCACTTACAGAAAGTTCTCCTACAGAGCATATGTGTGCATAAAGAGGTTGTAGAATATTTTACAGACTGTAGAGTATTTAAGTGGCCTTGTTTGTAGCAAAATACTGAATATAATATAAATTCCACCATCCAATAAGAGAATGAGTAATTCACAGTACATACATATATACAATGAAATGCTAGGCAGTCTTCAAAAAGAACAAGGTAGCCCAATATGGTGCTAATTAAGGAGCCCAAAACACATCAAAGGAACCAAAGCAAAGCACAGAACATTCTGCATAACAAAACAACCACTCATTATCAAACCAAGCAAAACAGAAAAAACACTTCACAAAAAAGTGGTAAGAGGAATTACACATACTCATATTTGCTTGATAGGCACAAATTTCCCTGGGAGGATATACAAGAGGCTAATAACCACCATGGCATCTTGAGAAGCAAACTGTGCCACTAGGGCAAAGTGGGAATAGATGACTTTACTTTTCACTATATATATATTTTGGTACCCTTCAAAATTGTTAAAACATATATGGTACGTTATATCTAAAAAGTATTAATAAAAAAATAGAAGAAACCAAAGTAATCCGAAAAAGGCCCCTAAGCCAACGGTGCCTTGCACATCCAAAGTGCTCAAAGACACTGAATGAAGGAAACAAAACAATGTTAGTGCCAAAGCTAAGCACAGAGCTAACAGCAAATTCAATTACAAGTATGGTTGTCGTGTTTTGCATAAGAAACATTTACCCAAAAGAAGAAAAGGATTTGGAATTCAAACCAGAGTCGTCTGTACTCAACATCGACTTTGTGAGACTACACTGAACGCAAGCTAGGAATGGTAAATATGCTAGTACAACAGTAGCAATGTGCCATCATGTGACGTTAGGAAATTCTGACATTTCAAAAGGTGTTACTACATAGAGAAGAAGAAAGAAAAATCAATTCCTCACAGGGCACAAGTAAGTGAGGGAGGATGGATATGATGCTAAAAAAAAAAAAAAAAAAATCAGAGCCAAAATAACTGAAGAGTGTGGACACAGAAAAGCAGTCCGTTCTCATGCCATCACCAAAGTAATTTAAGAATCTGTTGGGTGCCTTAAATTTGCTGTGCCCTCCAGATAGGTTTTTTACAGGTCAAATCATTTTACAATGAACTCCAAGGGACTATATTGAGTCTTACTTGAAATAAGTGAATTAAATTGAGGCTTGGAAAACTGTGTTTCTGCAGAATATTCCAGTCTTTAATAGAATGATCTGTTCGTGATTTTTTAAAATATTGCAGCAAATAAAAAGTGACATGGCTTACTAACGGTTCTGAATATAACCAATCAAATCATTGCCCCTCCAACTAGCCACATGACCACGTTGCTGATGATGGCTAAAGCATGATGTCACCATGCACTGCACGTCAGGTCTCAACACTGCACATACATTAGCTAAACCCTGATCCCAGCGCTTGGAGACAGGCACTGCTATTGTCCCTGTGCCACAGCAAAGACACTAAGGCACAGAGGATGAACGATTTGCCTCAAGTTACCCTCAGACCCAGGATTGAGCACAGTTGCCCACCACACCATTCCCCTGATGTGTATGTCATCAAATCTCTCTCATCCTCCAGTCACGGATCTATGAAATGAGAGTTAGCCTAGAACTGTATAAGCCATTCCAGCTTAAAGAGTCCAAACTCTTCTACTGGTATAAAGAAAAACCTCTCCACTGGCAAGATGTTCTCCTGGAGTCCGCAAGTGGATGAGACTTTACTACATGATTGTAGTAATTTGCATTTATTTTTCTCTATGTGCCAGGGACAATGTTAAGCACTTTACACAAATTCTCTCGCTGTAAACCACTTAATATGGGGGGGAAAATCAGTTACCTTTAGGAAGTAAAATTCCTCACTCAGAGAAAATCTATGTTAACAGTTTGCTAAGAATTATTCCAGCCTTTTTATGCATACATACACAACTATTACTTATGAAACTCGGGTCACACTATACATACCATTTTGTAACTTGCCCTTTTTCAAGTAACAAAGTAAAAATATTTGTTCAAGTTCACAAACGGTAATTGAAAAAGTATCATTTTTTTAATGGCTATACTTGGTTCCATCTCTGGATGATTTTGTAGGGTTTCTTTAACTGATTTTTAAAAATTCCGAACCTATTCATTTTGAATGAATTCAGGCTTACAATTTCAGACTTACAAAAAATTTGCATAAAAAAGCAAGGAATTTCCACATGCCTTTCTCTCAGCTTCTCCGTATGTATTATCAATTATCAAAACCATAGTATAATCATCAAAACTGGGAAATTAACACTGATTCAATGCTATTGACTAATCTACAGACCTTATTCAAATTTCATCAATTGACCTGTTAATGTCCTATTTCCAGACTAGGATCCAATCCAGGACTACATGTTGTATTTTGTTGTCATGTCCCCTTTAATCTGGGTAGTTCTTTAGCATTTGTCTTTTATAACCTTAACGCTTTCTGAAAACACTGGCCAGTTATTTTGTAGAGTGTCCCTTGATTTGGATTTGTACGGCATTTCCTCATGACCAAATTCAGGTTATGCGTTTTTGGCAAGAAGGGATGTATCCTCCCCAGTGCAGGGTATCAGGGGGCACACGAGGTCAGAACATCTCATTACTGGTGATGCACACTGATCATTTGGTTAAGGTAGTGACAGCCAGGCTTCCTGACTGGAAAGTTACTGCTTTTCCCTTTGTAATTAAAAAGTATCTTGTGGAGGGATATTTTGAGACTATGTAAATATCCACTCCCTGCCCCAGCCCCCACAACACTTTCATCTACTCATTTTAGCATCTATGATAACTTATGCCTGAAACAATATTACTGTGGCATTTGCCAAATGGTGACTTTCTATTTCTATCATGTCTATATTTATTAGAATTCTACATAAAGAAGAATTCTACCTTCTCCCTCATTTATGTATTCAATAATTTATTTATATCAGTTTGAACTCATGGATATTCTGTTTTAGTTTACAGACTGTAATGCAACACTATTATTATTTGTCACTCAAGTATCAGGCAGGCTACATACACTGCTAATTCTGCATATCCAAACTGAGAAAAACAGTCATCGATTAGCTTTTGCCTGTTTTTTTGCACTCACTTCACTTTCTGTTTCTGGTCTTACCACCCCCTCTCAGCTGAGATAACGAGGGCTGTATCTGTAGGATCCTGGGCTGGCGTCTGAGATGAAGCCTCCGCCCATGGATCACAGCAGTTAACTGGCCTCCTAGGGGCTCAACCCAGGCACTAAATTAACACGTTTCACAACTAAAGATAAATTCCACGTAATCTCAAAAAATGAGGCAGCCCAATTTGTCCTCATATTAATATTTCAGCTAAACGGGTGCTTATTTTCATATTTACTGTTCATAAGAAACCACTGTTTTAAATATGAAGTTCAGCCTTCTTGGTCAAAAGTAAACACCACATGGGAACTTAGAAGGTTAAAATTGAATGCTTTATATACAACACAGACTCGAGCATCAAGGGACGGCTGCAAAACCAAATCCCCGTTATTGAGCCATCATTCTGTAAAAGGTCCCATGTTAGGCACCGTGGAAGACACGGATGCATGGTCCCCATACAGCACAGGAGCCAGTAATTAACCTTCGCTGTAAGTCTTCACACAGAGTAAGTCTGTGTGAAGCTTGGTCTCTGCAGCCAAACACAACTGAGGTAGAAATCTAGTTCCACCATTACTTGTTGCATGGCCTTGGTTAACTTTCCTAAGCCTGTTGTTCTTTGTAAAATATGGATAACAGTAATACCTAAACACGGTGGGGGAGAGAGCAGTTAAAGATTCAAGAAGGGAACACATGCAAAGCATCATGCCTGGCACACAGCGAGCATTTTACAAAGTTTCCCTGTTACACTCACTATGACAATTGTGAAGTGTATTTATTCTACTCTAGGAACAGTCTTTAGATACAACACATTTATGTAATAAATAAATTAAAAGGAGGTGAAAAAAATACTCAGTATAAACAGATTCTTTTAATCCTAATATTTCTGTTAGGGTTCAGTTTGCTGGTTGCTTATGCACTATAAGCAATGACAGAAAAACACATTTGATACACACCTGTATTTTTGACTTCATTGCTTGAAGGGACTGGACCACAGGGATGCAATAGGCAAGAGTTTTACCTTTCAAAAAAAGCAGCAGCAGTTAAAATTACACATCCTACAGATGTAAGAAAAGCAAAGGATGTAAAGGGAACAGGCTCTGCTATCTTCCAGTGGTACTAAACTCTGGGGAAAAGGAAACTGCCCATTATACATCCAAGAGAAGTGAAAAGGGGCTTCCCTGTCTGCCACAAATCCCAATTTTGCTTTGTAAAATGAGTACTTCTAAAAAACTAGAAGCTTCAGTTCCTTTATTCATCTGACAAGAGATAACGATATGTCTCCCAAATTACACAGAAGCTCAACTTGATGGCTGTCTGCAGGAGCCAGAAAATTCCTCCTTTGAAGTCCTCCCTACCCTCTCAGAGGAGCTTCAGTGGTCAATTACATCTCCTCTACAGTGCTGACGTGATTGGGAACCAGTCTGTACTCTAGAGCTCATCTCTAATGACGGAGAAACCAACAGATGGCAAAAACTTTGGGTATCCAGCCTTCTGAATGGTGGCCGAGCTGGTGGGAGTAAAGGATAGCTGAATGCCCACTGAGGGCACACAGGGTCAAAACAGCAAGTCCAGACTGACCTGGAACATGGCAGAAACAGTGTTCTGTCCTCGAGCACAACTGGCATCTGATCAGTGTATGCTCAGGCCAGAAATCACTCTGTGTTTAATACCAGAAGAAAACATTCATTCTCCACTAGACTGAGAATGGGCAACTGCGGCCACAGAGTGCGGGACTTGGTAAAGCCCCGAAGTAGGCTCTGAGGAAATTATAGCTGAACCTGACTACCTCCTAATCATTCCTTATCGTGGCACCATCAACTGTCCCCTTCCTTTCATTATGTGAACACATTCGGGGCTCTAATCAAAAGCAAGCATGGCCTCCCTCCCACAAACGAAACAAAATTACCACCACCACCAACCCACACACCTCATGGCAAAACCTACTGCATGACCATGCGTCTGAGCAAAGGAAAAAGGGCAGAGATGAAATGAGACTAACCTGAGCCCGTCTGGGATCTCACGAGAGCATCTCTGCCTTCCAGCAACACAGGAATACTTTGCTTCTGAACGCTGGGCCACCCGAAAAAAAAGAACACGCTTCATCTATATCATCCAGTTAAAGGCAGAGATGCAGGATACGTAAAAGGCAACTGCCCACACTTGGATTCATCTAGCAACTGCCACCTTAGAAGCTATCAAAGCATTCAAATAAAGGTGTGAAGAAACTTCTGATGATTATAAAGATCAAACCCTAGTTACATTTCTGGAACTTAGCCTGAAAATGGTGAGGCAAACCAGAGACTGGCCATTCTATTAACCTAATTCTTCTAAAAATGGAACAGGCAGCTGAGTGCGGTGGCTCACGCCTGTGATCCCTGCACTTTGAGAGGCCAAGGTGGGTGGATCACCTGTGGTCAGGAGTTTGACTAGCCTGGCCAACATGATGAAACCGCATCTCTACTAAAAATACAAAAAATTAGCTGGGAGTGGTGGCACGTGCTTGTAATCCCAGCTACTCAGGAGGCTGAGGCAGGAGAATTGCTTGAACCTGGGAGGCAGAGGTTGTAGTTAGCCCAGATCGCGCCACTGCACTCCAGCCTGGGCAACAAGAGTAAAACTCCGTCTCAAAAAAACAAAAAACAAAAAAAGGAACAGGCATGACAACAAATCAGAGTTACTACAAAGTGTATCACACACTCTCTTGCCTTCACTAACAGGAATATGACACACAATGAAACATAATGGAAAGGTTTCCATGCAGGATAGCAGGAGGAAGCTCGCTAACGCTTCAGAGAGCCAGCAGTTGCTACCTATTCTCCAGGAGAAGGTTATGGATATGCCGAAATGTGTGTCTACACATGTATTTTAAAACAAGAAACAGAAGAGACACAAAAATCACTTAAATCGGGTTGATGAAATAAACAAAAAACTTGTCGGGAGGTCCCTTAATTTAGTCTTTAATATTCTTATTAATTTTTACTAGTAAAAGTAAAAAATCATTATGAAAATGCACAGAAGCACAAATACTCAAAACAAGGAAGCTCATCTCCTCGCACCTATTTCACTTCTTTATTTTCCAGGAGTCATTCCCTGTAACAAACGTTGAAAACATTTTTTCAGTATCCCACTCTCTCCAACTGAACATTTACTCTTGCCTTTTTGGTTGACTCTAATTCTTACTACTAAGAAACGGCATGGTCACATTCTCTATTTTGGCCAAATTCTTTTCAGGGAAGCACAGAAAACAGCGGCGCTCACGCAGCCCACCTTTTGGATGAGACGTCTCTCGCAGTTTAGAGCCAAGGGCAGAACTAGATGGAAAGCCAGTCTTTCCATTTAACAGGTGGAGAGAATGAGTAGCTAAGTGAGATGACAACCCTTTATGGTCGATAACCTGGCACTGTTTTCTAACGCCAAGATACAAATCTGCTCTGCCTTGCACAGACAGGTTTCATCTGGTTATACCCAAGTAACGCCTAAGAAATCAAGAGGAGCCTGAAGTTCTTACCTGGTCATACTAGACATTTTTAAGACCGTATTTATTGTGGAAATCTAAAAGAGAAGATGAAAAAGCTTTAATTAATATTTTGATACAAAATATTTAATGGAAGTTACACAAAAAAGGAGAAACTATTGAGAGGACATTGACTACTAAGATCAAATGAAGTTCTTCCACCCAGGTGGTGCTTTCTACTCGCGGCGATTCTGTCAGCTGCCCTAACTCACTGGGGACACAAAGGGCAAAGTTTGGAAAAATTTTTGCTTGCTATACCAAGGGGAGGGGGGCACTGCTGGCATCTAGTGGGTAGAGGCCTGGGATGCTGCTGAACATCCTACAATGCACAGGAAGTCCCCAAAACTAAGACTGACCTAGTCCAAAATGTCCACAGCACCAAGACTGAGAAACCCTGTTCTACCCTGAAGGTGAGAAAACAAGCTTAGGTAACCCACCCTACAGAAGGGGTAGGTAAGCTGTAATCGTAAGTGGAGAGGAAACCAAGCCTGCCTAAAAGTTAATATATTTTTTTCTTCTTACTCATGAGTCTGGAGAACTTTTTTTCCTTTAAAGTGTCCGTTTGTTTGTAGAACACACACTAAAATACTCTTCTTCCCTCACTTCTCTAAAACTGTGGATGTCCTTTAACGGCAAGATGCCAGCACAGTTCCCTCTCCTATGGTCACTGTGACATCTGCCACCACAAATGGCTTCACCACTACAGCTATCCAGTAAATACGGAGCTGTTTGAAGTTTACCAAGTGATGTCCTGACCCTAAATCACGTTAGTCGAGGAAAGTCTTCAGTACTTAAAAAACAACACACAAAAACACACAAAACACACCGGATGGGGGAAGGTGGGGGCCAGAAAACAGTGAACAGTAACCTAAGCACCCCTGAACTGTCCTAGAAGAGTATCATATCAATCTCAGTTCATTCAGGTAACTTAGAGCAGAAACAAACACTCTCCGATTTCTCTTCCTAGAACTGCCGTTGCACAGACCTTCTGAACGGACAAACGCACCAAAAACAACTGACCCAGAAAACACCGAGAGGTACTTACTAAATGTGGGTGGAGGCCCAGTTCATGAAAAGCAGCTGAAGTAAACACTTTTTCTTGCACCTGCTTTACCACAGGTCTGCAAATGATGAACAAAAACCCAGGCATCAGTGCCAATATTAACAAAGAAGAGGCAGAACACGTTCTTTTTTCTTCCTGAAGGGCATCTGCTGCTGGACATACCTGTGGAGTTCCGGAATGTCAGGGTTGTTTTTAAACAGTGATGAAGTCTTAATGCACGGTCTCTCCTCCTGGTTTCTATCACTTGGGCCAACCGAATGCTTCTTTGGAGAAAACGTTTTTTGTGTGTTCCCCTTAAAAGTCCTCTGAGTTTCTTTAACACTAGTTTTCTTGGCTGGCAGAAATGAAGTTTCGTTCCTCCGTTTCGCTGGGGGAGCCTCACTGGACGCTTGGTGTTTTCTTTTCGTAGCCTTTGCTTGCTGCGTTGTTCCCAGAAGGAAAGATCAACAAGAGATGCATTAGTCCATGAAGACAGAGCTCGCAGTGAAGCCTGACTGCCCACAGAATTGCATCTCTCCCTGCAGAGATCATTATGCCCCATATGTCAAGCAACAGTTTAGGGTTTGCAGTCAGACTCTTTGACTCAGCTTCTTCCAAAAGGTAAAGAAAACAAAAAAGAAAAAAGTCTCAGCTCACTCATCTACCAGACCTCACCATCCATCTTAACTGTTAAATCAATCAAGATAAGGTAAGGATGAAGCAGCAGCATTTTTCCAGTTGAATGTTAACTAATGGAGTCCGCTTTAAGGGAAGCAAGAATTCACCTTGTGCAGGGTGTGTCAATCCATATTCCTAGGAACCCAGTCACCCAAGGAGAAAAGAGGGGCAGGGGGAAAATGAATCTTTTCTTTCCACTAACAAAGCACACTGGAGATCGCACAGGAGAGAGGGGCGAGGGGGAACGCGCATCCCAGCCCGTGCCCAGGAAGCGGAAACCTTCATTACCATTCTACCCTAGTGCCTGGATCTCTGTCATTCTCTCCTCTCAAGCTGCTCCTCCAGATTCAGATGGCCTGGAGAAAATTTCTACGCCCTGTTCCCATTCCAAATGAGAATGTTGCTCCATCCATCACCTCTACCACAATGACTTCCTACCTCCCTTGCCTTTTGAGTCTCTGAGTCCCCGAGTCCCTGCCTGATTGCCGATTACAGGCTACACAGCCCCAGGGATCTCTTGCCTGTTGCTTCTTATTTCCATTATACGAATGTGGTTCAATGCATGATGTCCAAACTTCCCGTAGGAGAAGAAACATCCAATTCCTCTATTTTATTTGGCCGCCTTCTCTGATTTACAAATGAATATAAAAGCATCCCTTGAGTAGCCAGTGCTTGTTATTCTGGAGTTTGGGGTTCTCTCAGAATACGTTATTTTCCTCTTTGCTTGAAATAATGACTTGGTTTTACGTGTCGGCTTTCTTTAGCCATGACCGTCAGCTTCAGACTAACCTACCAATAACAACAGTTCTTTGTTCCAGAAGGATTCCTTTACTTAAGTAATTAAATAAATACAACTTCAAATATCTAATATTAATAAAGTAAAAACAGACATATTCCATCTTACAAATTTATTTTTTTACAAAGTCTCAAGTTCATGAATTTTCAGATTAAAGAAAGAGATGAAATCAAGTTTCAGGTTTGTTGAATCATCTGCAAGACAGCATGAAATGTGCAGACTTCACCTGATTTACAGACCCAGGACTCCTGGAGCACAAAAACTCTTAAAGGCCACTCCCGCCATGCATGGAATTCCTGACAGTCCCTGGCACGTGGACTGGCAGCCTCTCCCCGCATACCTCCTGCAGCCCACGAGGCAGCCTATTCTGTTCATGACCAATTCTAGGAACCAGGAAGCTGTCTCTGACATTTATGTAAGATCTGCACCCTTGAACATCTACCTAATAATTTCAGCAGCAACACAGAACAAGCTTACTTCCTTTTAACACATAACATTCCTTCGTATATCACATAACTCTCTTTTCTTTCTTCTTTGGACTCAATATTTCAAGCAGGACACAACTTTAGATCCTTTATCGTCTTGGTCACCCTTTATTCCTATGTCAACATCTCTCTAAAAGCAAGTACTGAGAGTTAAACACAATAGGTTTTCCATTGCTCTTAGGCTAAACTAAAAAGTCTGTAATACTGCCAGGTGCCATAGCTCATGCCTGTAATCCCAGCACTTTGTGAGGCTGAGGTGAGCTGATTGCTTGAAGCCAGGAGTTCGAGACCAGCCTGGGCAACATGCTGAAACCCTGTCTCTACAAAAAAAATACAAAAATTAGCTGGTGCATGTCTGTAGTCCCAGCTACCTGGGAGGCTAAGTTGGGGGGATCACCTGATCCCGGGAGGTCAAGGCTGGATTGAGCCATGATGCCACTGCTCTCCAGCCTGGGCAACAAGAGTAAAACCCTGGCTCAAAAAAAAAAAAAAAAAAGCCTGTAACATGATCAATAAAGCCCTCTAGAATCTGACCTCTGGCCACCTCACCAGCTTCAGCTTTACTCTCTGTCACTCAGGTCTTCCTTCAGTTCCTAGAATGTGCTGTGCTCCTTCCTCCTCCTCCTCCTCTGCACATGCTACTCGCACACCCAGGACTCCACTCTGCCCTCTGGCTGGCCACCCCGTACTCATCCTTCAGATGTAGGCTGACCAAGTCCTTCCTCAGAAGGGCCTTTCCTGACCTCTCTTCACCTAGTCAAGCCAAGGTACCCTGTTCTTGGCTCTCCTGGCACCCTTATTCTCCTCCACGGCATTCGGCAAAATAATAAGCATAGCATGGAACCCATTGTTTTATGTCTGTCTTTCCCATAGACTGTAAGCTCCACAAGAAAGGGACCAGTCTGTCCTACATAGCACTGTATCCCCTGTACAGGTCCCTGTCTGGCAGAGTAAGCACTCAACAAATACTTGTAAGATGAATGAATAACACACAATGGAATTATCCCTTTCCACGAGCTGGATAAGATTCTACTTGTTAGCTTTTCTCCCCCAGCATCCAAAACACATTCATTCAGCAGTTGTCAAGAAGCTTGGTTCTGAAGACACAAAGTAGAAAGATTCGCTAAGCCCTTGAGGAAGTCATATAGCAGCAGAGTACAAAGGCATAAAGAGTATAAGACAAAAGTATAAAGGCATAAATCCAATCTCTACACTGGTGCTACAGACGAGATACATACAAAAGGCCGTGAGAGCACCAAGGAAAACTGGACTAACATGGCCTGCGGCAAAGGAGAGGGAGGTAAGAAAACCAAGAATGCTTTGTGAGGTGGCGTCTGAGCAGAGAGGGAGCAAGGACATATCTGGATCTACTAAAAATTAGTTGTGCAACATGAAGCAAGTCACTTCCGTCTCAGTCTCCGCTGCCTCACCTGTAAAATGAGGGGATTTTGGCAGATGACCTCTAGGACCCGTCCAGCCCTGAGAGTCTAAGATGCCATGCCTTTGATATTAATAAACATACTGACTAGTTACTGTATGCCAAGGAGTATGCTAAGTACTCACATGTATTCTCTCATTTGTCAACACAGGTACTGTTACCATCTCATTTTAAGATGCGAACATGGAGGCAGAGATGTGAGGTAATTTGTCCCAGAATCACTGAAGGAACCAGGCTTTCCCCAGGCATCATGATTCTACATTCTAGCGTCCTCACGACAATACTATAATCAAGGTCTTTTATTAACCATATCCTCTTTGCTTTAGAAAACATCATGTGTAGTGATTCCTATTTTGAGTTGTTCTCTAGAACAGGACATACACCGAAACGGCAACAAGCACTGAGTATGGCAATTATGGGTGGGTTTATAAAAATCTTTTTTCCTAATTTTCTGTAATAAATTTGTATTAATAATCAGTCTTTTTTTTTTTTTGAGATGGAGTCTCACTCTGTCACCCCAGCTGGAGTGCAGTGATCTCTGCTCATTACAACCTCCCCTGGCTCCCAGGTTCAAGGGATTCTCGTGCCTCAGCCTCCCGAGTGGCTGGGATCACAGGTGCCCATCACCACACCCGGCTAATTTTTTTTTCTGTATTTTTAGTAGAGAGGGGGTTTCACCATATTGGCCAGGCTGGTCTCCAACTCCTGACCTCAAGTGATCTGCCTGCCTCGGCCTCCCAAAGTGCTGGGATTACAGGTGTGAGCCACCTTGCCCAGTCCAGAAAGTATTTTTAGAGAGAAAATTTCCACATAGTGTTAGATATAGCATAATTTAAGCTGTCAGTCTTTCTAAATCCAGTATATTAGCTACCCATCTCAAGCAGTGGCTCACGCCTGTAATCCCAGCACTTTGGGAGACCGAGGTGGGTGGATCACTGGAGACGAAGAGTTTGAGACCAGACTGGGCAACATAGTGAGGCCCCATCTCTACTAAAAATATCAAAAAATTAGCCAGGCATGGTGGTGGGAACCTGTAACCCCAGCTACTCAGGAGGCTGAGGCAGGAGAAGTGCTGGAACCTGAGAGGCAGAGGTTGGAGTGAGCCAAGATTGCGCCACTGCACTCCAGCCTGGGCGACAGAGACTCCATCTCAACAAAAAAAAAAATGTAGATTTAGACAAGGCCACTGCAGACACCTGTCATCACCGCATTAATTAATCCCCTTTTGATAATCATAAAACTAGGTACCCTACATTTACTTACTCAATGCTTCTTATGTGTTAGTTACCAGGCTCTGCACAGGACACAAGCACCCCACTGACCTCCTGATGTAGCAATCTATTATCCAAAATGGAGCCAAAACTACTTTATATTGTTGGCATTTATTAAGTGCCTCTATGGGCCAGACAACGTATAGTCTTTATGTATGTTATCTCAATGAATCCTTACAATAGTCTTCTATGAAGTAGAAATTATTGTTCTCATTTTATAGATAGGAAAAGTGAGAATCAGAAAGATTAAGTAACTTGCTCCAAGGTCACAGAGCTAGCGTGCAGCCTATTCCAAATCCCACACTCCCAGTGGCTCTTCTATCCTTCTCCCCAGCTCCTTCCCGATGTAGCTACACTTGGCTAGCTGGACTCCTTACTGCCAAGCATCTAAATCCTAAAGTTTGATGATCACTTTATGATTTTACATCAGCCTTTCTGTCCTGTGGTCCTCTTTTCCAGGAGACAAATCAACCATCCTAGAAACCAGTTTTCAGTTCTTGCTTAAGTTAATTTTAGGGTATCTTTCCCCTCTCTAGCAATGGGATTATATCAATGAAACCGATTTTCCTATCCCCCTCCATTGCACGTAGATGAAAATCTGTCCCATTTTTGAAAGCTCTTTAAAGAAAACTCCTAGTTGCCAGTCCTCACTCCTGCAACAAACGAACCTTCCTCATGGTGACGAAAAGAGTTAAACTCTAAAATATTTGAAGAGACTTATTCTGAGCCAAGCATGAGTGACCACGGCCTGTGACCCAGCCCTCTGGAGGTCCTGAGAACATGTGCCCAAGGTGGTCGCGGTGCGGCCTGGTTTTACACATTTTAGAAAGGCATCAGACATCAATCAAATACATTTCGGAAATACACTGGTTTTGTCCAGAAAGGTGGGACAACTCAAAGCGGGGGCTTCCAGGGTATAGGTAAATTTAAACATTTTCTGGTTGACAATTGGTTGAGTTTGTCTAAACACCTGGGATGGATACAAAGAAAATGCTCAGGTGAAGATAAGATTGTGGAGAACAAGGTTCTTTTGAAGTCTTTAGTGGCTGCCCTTAGAGACAACAGACGACAAGTGTTCCCTATTCAGATCTTTGAAAGGTGGTAGACTCTTAATTTCTTTACGATTGGGAGGGCCTGGAAGAAAAAGATCTAGCTGTGTTAATAGAGATTCTTTACAGATGGAAATTTCCGCGCCCCCCGCCCCGGCCACAAAGAACAGCTTTGCAGGGCCATTTCAAAATATGGCAAAGAAACATGTTTTGGGGTAATATTTTAACTTTCTTCTTTGTCACATAATATTAGGCCAGAGCCAGATTGGAAAGTAAGTCACGATATACAGGGTTAAATGAAAGCCATCTGATGAGAATTTATGGTGTGTAGCGCATGACTCTTCCCAAACAGGAATGTGGGAAGATTTAAATAAATAATAAAAATAAAAATAAAAAAACAGAGCTTAGTCCGCACTCAGTCGAGGAAACTGGCTTAGAGAAGTTAAGCCTTGGCCTGGGACTTGCGCCGGAGCGTCAGGTCCTACCTTCCACGGGAAACAGCCTCTAATTCTTTCCTCTACTTTTCCAGGCGCAGGAGCCAGCTCCCGCCCCTCCACACCGCTCCACTCCCCCCTTCCAGGCGCATCCCCGCGGGTGGTGTTCCGGTTAGAGACACGTGTTTCGGCGCAACTTGTCTCGAAGCTGCCCCGTGTCTGACTTTCTCCCGCTGAACTCCGTAAATGACTCGAAACCCGACTCCGAGGCACGGCTGCAGCTCGCGGCGCGCCGAGAGCCGGGCCGCGGGTGGGGACGGAGCTGAAGCCAGGTCAGAACTCACTCGACTCGCCTGGGCTGAGGGACGTCTGGAGAACGTTCTGGGGTTGTCCGAGAGCGAACTGTCGGCAGCTGCCATGGCCTGCGTGGGTGACGCGTGGTGCAGCGGCAAGCCGGGTGCGCAGACTTGCTGGGCCCGGGACCCCACGTGGGACGCGCGAGGACCCTGCGCCACCGCCCCTTCCGGGTCCGGAACGGCTCCAGCTGTACGCACCCGCCCCGAGAGGAGCCGGGGACGGCGGCACCGGGCGGGTTGGGGCGAGCCGGGGGCGCGTGCCCCCGCCGGGTGGCAGCCCCGCTCTACGTCCCTCGCGGCCTGGCAAAATCACATTCGGCCGAGAGTTCACGCTGGGGAAGCTCTCTGAATGCCTCTGAGAAACGAGGCCCGGCGCCATCTCACCGACGAGTCTCGCCTTTACTGCTGCGTGCGTTTCCTCGGCACTTTAGGAACTAAAGCCTAACTGTCTGGGTAGCTCCCTAACAGGCTCTGGAGCTCAGTCCCTGGGCAGGGGGAAGGGGGTCCTCCGGGCTCCCAGCTCGCAGTCCTTTTTCTGGACAGGCAGTTCCTCGGCCACCTGGCAGGGCCGCGTTGCCTGGCAACGGCGGGGTCCTTCCTGGCTCGGCGGCGCTCGGGGCCTGAGGGGAGAAAACCGCCGCGGAGGGCGCTGGGGGTGGCGGCGGCGGTCCGGGAGGTGGCGGCGCGACTGAGACGCGGGTTTGGAGCGCCAGGGCGTCCGACCTCTGCACCTGAGAGAAGATGAACACGGCCGACCAGGCCCGGGTGGGGCCCGCGGACGACGGGCCTGCGCCACCCGGAGAGGAGGAGGGAGAGGGGGGCGGCGAGGCGGGCGGGAAGGAGCCAGCAGCGGACGCGGCCCCGGGGCCCAGCGCTGCATTCCGCCTCATGGTGACTCGGCGGGAGCCGGCCGTGAAGCTGCAGTATGCGGTGAGCGGCCTGGAACCGCTGGCTTGGTCCGAGGACCACCGCGTGTCTGTGTCCACGGCCCGCAGCATCGCTGTGCTGGAGCTCATCTGCGACGTGCACAACCCGGGCCAGGACCTGGTTATCCACCGCACCTCGGTGCCCGCCCCTCTCAACAGCTGTCTCCTCAAAGTAAGTCATCCCTTGCCATTCCCAGAGTCTTCTTCTGTCCCCCTCTCGCGGCCGCGTCATCCGTCCCAGGGGAATCCGGTCCCGCACTCGGTGCGGGGATTTCCCTCTTCGCGCCGAGCGCTGGGGATTTATTAAGCAGCCAGGGTTGCCACCGCTTTAAAAAAAAAAAAAAAGAAAAGAAAAGAAAAGCCCTGCAGCTGTCTGCACCCTGTTTCCCCAGGTCACCCGCCGCCCCAAACACAGGTACACACCCAGGGGGCTTTCCCGGAGTTAAGTCCCGCCAACCCCTCCTTCGCCCCAGCGTCGGGCCGGCACATGGAGCGGGTTACTCGGTGGTGCTTTCTGAGACTCCACCCCCTGTAGATCCAACCCGGGGCCTGCCTCTGTCGTTGCTCCTATTGTTTGGGGCCGAGTTTCCGAGGTTCTTGGCTGGCTTTGTCTACTGTGTGTGCCCTCCTCTCGCGCCACTTTAGCTTGAGAAAAGAAAAACTGGTCCTATCCATAGTCTTAACTGTTTAAGTGACTTTATTATGAATGGTCCTCGCCTCTCCTTGGGCAAACGGGTAAATACCAGATCTCCGGGTTTGTACTCTAGTTTTTCTTCACTAGGCAAACATCTTTGGGATGTAGAACGAAAATAAAGACTCGAAACAACTGCATATCTTAAACTTCAAGCGCAAGGTCAAGTAGTAAGCCATAGCGTTCCTTTTAGTTGCTTAGCGGTGTAAAAACTTGCCATATATCCTTAATAGAAGCGTACACTTACGTGTGATCTGTCAAAGTGTATATTCATACATTCAATAGATATTTGAATACCGCTGTGCTTGGTGCTACCGCATGTTCTGGAAATAAAGCAGTGTGCAAAATAGAGCCCCTGCCCTCATGAAGCTTACATTCTTTGGCAGGTCAAGCACAAATGATAAGGTCCTGTCAGGTAGTGATAAGCATTATAAAGATGTGTATCCACACACAGAGAACATGTTGATGTGTTCGTAAACTCTTACTCTGTACAGCCATTTAAAATATGAGTCATTAGCTATAGGTAGGGTGATGATAGCCCTCATCACTTTGTAGCATATTTAATTCAAGTTTCAAACAGCTTGTTGTTAGATTGTTCGTCAGCTTGTATGACTAAGCTTTCTCTAAGATCTTGAAGAGGATGTGAACACATTTGTTCAAGTGTAAACAAATCAGATAGACAGATGCAACCCTATGAAACTGAGAATTACAAAAGGAGGAAGGCAGAAGAAAGGTGATTTAAAAGGTGTATCTTCTGCTGAAAAGGCACTTAACTGTTTCCAAGGATATTCATACGCACATCAACTCAAGGAAAGTATGTATGTCAGTATGGTAGAGATCGAATACCTTAGCAGAGAGAATGTAAAGAAAGGAGGGAATAGTAAGAGGAGAGACTTTTATGGGACAGGTCATCTGGTGGTGAATCTACAGCAGTCCCAAAGAAGGTAGCGTTTGGTTTGTAAGAGGAAGGAAGGAAAGGGCATTCCAGGTGGTGGGAATGAGGCATTCATCCCATGTGCATACACGTTTAAGTCATGAACATCATTTACGATTGTTTGTATAATAACGGATCAGTACATGAGCTCAAATAGGTTTTCTAGAGAGTCAGAGAAAGTAAGATGAGGCCAGTTGTGAACTTGGAAGGTTGGTATGAGGAAGTTGGCTTCAATCTAGGAAGCCTTTAAGATGTTGTTAACAGTTTCATTAGCATAGAGTGACCTGCTGTGGTTCAGGAACATTGCTGGATAGAGGCAAGAAGATGATTGCTGGGATCAGTGTAAAATAGAAGTTAAGAGATTGGGCTTTGGCACAAGATAGGCCTATCTGTAAAAGAGGGATAATGAAACCCTGTTTAGGCTTTTTGGAAGATTGAATTAAACATACATAATCACTTGGCCCAATTATTGGCACACTGTAAATGCTCAAGGTGAAAATAATGCAGTTATACAGGTATGAAGGAGTAGGAGTCTGGATTAATATTGTGGTTGTGGACTGTCATTTTGCCTCACCTGACATTTAACACAACTGCTACCTAGTAACAGGAAATCCTTATATAGCTGTCTTATAGTTGACAAATGGCTTCGACGAAATTAATTAGTAACATCTTCCCCTTCTGTACTGTGGTGTTTTTTTTTTTTAAGCACATCACATGAACCATCAGTCCTTTTGCAGTCTTTTTAGACTGATTGAAGTGAGTGAATTCCGAATTGTCCCTGCAGTTCTACAAGAGCCCTCTGTGGGTTAAAACTCTTGTGTGATGGTAGGAATGTAAAGAAGTCTGTGTCAGCTCTTTGATGACTCCACCCATTGGCAGTCTGTGGATTTAAATCTGCTCGGTGCTGTGCAGCATGCCTTCGGTCTAACCTAAACAGTGGACAGTCTGCAGCACAGATCACAGTTTTAGTGTAGCATTGTTAGAAAACTAGGTACTAAACACCTTTGAAGCTTTTGCTCTATGATTCTGTTATTTAGATTATGAATTTGCAGGAAAATCTGCAGTTATGTAATAGTTCAGACATTATCAGCTGTTATATAAGATTGTATGGTAGAAAGGTGAACAGTATAAATCTGAAAAGCAATGAAATAGTGATTTAAGAATGTCAGAATTGTTTTTCCCATTGGACTATTGATTTAGTGACTCATCTAGTGAGTCATTTGTGTATAGTTCCAAATTCTGATAATATATGTGTACCGAATTGTATTGCGCATCAATTGTTAGGAGCCTTAGAAAGTATTAACTTCATCTGCTACATTAAGTTAAATAACTGTTCCCTGGCTTTGAACTCTATTACCTGTCCTCAAGAAGCTTACTGTCTAAAAGCTTCAAGTGAATTTTTGTCAGGTGCTTACAAAATGCCTAACAGTTAGTATTAAAAGTATTTGCCATTAAAAGTAATGGTGAAAACTGCAATTACTTTTGAATAGTATTAGTGGTCAACTGGAAACTGGATGTTGTACAATTAAATGATTGGCTGTGAGCAGGCCCCTGGGAGCTGGACTTTTAAGTATACTCCTTGAGCATCTGAATACTTGATTTGTTAACAGTTTCGTGATAGGGAGAGTTGGAGAGGGGTGCAGTAGTCTCATTGAAACTAATATGTCAGAAATTGCTACACAAAACCCTAAGACTTTTTCCTACCGGTCAAGATCTGTGCTGCTCTCCATCCTGTCAAGAATTCTTCCCACGATGAGTAGGACCAAGGGTTGCTTGAGCTTCCTTTATTTCATCCTGTGCCGCTTGCTTTGGGTTACCAATCCTGTGAGTTTACTTCTACAGTAGCTTTTATTTGTAGCAAATTTAACCTGTTCTAAGGAGTATTGCTTAGTTCACAGTATTAAAGGATTTGATGAACAATTTTATATCTACTGTTCATTTGGTACACAACTTTATGTCTACCTTGCATTTTTGCATACTTTTGTTAGCATTAAAAATCTTATTAACATTTACTTGAGGCTGAGTGCTGTGGCTCACGCCTGTAATCCCAACACTTTGGAAGGGTACGGCAGGAGGATCGCTTGAGCCCAGGAGTTAAAGACCAGCCTGGGCAATACAGGGACACCGCGTCTCTACAGAAAAATATAAAAATTAGCCAGGCATGATGGTGTGCACCTGTGGTCCTAGCTACTGAGGAGGCTGAGGTGAAAGGATTGCTTGACCCCAGGAGGTTGAGGCTGCAGTGAGCTGTAGTCACACCAGTGCACTCCAGCCTGGGTGACAGAGAGACTCTCAAAAGGTTTTCTTTTTTAACTTAATTCTCAGAGTATATTAACAATTATCATAGGTGACTTTATTGAGCACTTAATATATGCTTTGAAATATTGACTTATTTAGCCTTTCTAACTTTATGGGTCATGTATTAGTCTCATTTATAAATGAGGAAATTAAGGTCAGAAGGTTTAAGCAATTTGCGCACATAGCTGGTGTGTAACAGAGCCAGCATTTGAACCCAGGTAGTCTGGCATCATAGCACAGATTTTCAGTTATTATGCTGTGCTTCATTATGTCATCTCACAAATTTTATCTACCTGTAGAAAGCACCGGGCTTTGATTAGCATTATTTTATTTCCAAGCCAGCCACCTACACCTCATTTAATTGGCATTTTCAGTCTGTGATTCTCCAGCAAGTTTCATAGTGTATCCAAGAGACTACTTTAAAATGCCTTCCTAAAATCAAGATACACTGCCTGAAACACCATTCCCAAAGTATTCTACATACTTTGGGATAATAAATGGTGAAGGGTAATAACTGTCTTCCCTCCAAAGGCTCTTATTGTTTAAAAAGGAAAAAAAGTTTGGCTTCTTGTGGCTCAGTAGGTCTTTATAGTAGTTCCCTGGCCAAGGCATTTAGTGTCCTCCTGTCACTTCTCAAGGGAGAATGACATATAATATATAGTATTTCCAAAGCTTGTTTGGCCATAGAACTATTTTTAAGGGACAATGAAAGGGAGTAGTGTACTGTGAAACACACTGGAGGAAAAGTTAGTTCTCTGTTTTGTGGACAATTTTCTATTTACATTTCATTTTATTTGCTTATCTATTATTAGCAGAAAAGAGAATAAGAATAGATTATTCCTGTTATCCTTTGCTGCTTTCTTTCTTTTTCTTTTTGAGACGGAGTGTTGCTCTGTCGCCCGGGCTGGAGTGCAGTGGCGCGATCTCTGCTCACTGCAAGTTCCACGTCCTGGATTCACGCCATTCTCCTGCCTCAGCCTCCTCAGTAGCTGGGATTACAGGCGCCCACCACCATGCCTGGCTAATTTTTTTTGTATTTTTAGAAGAGACGGGGTTTCACCCTGTTAGCCAGGATGGTTTCAATCTCCTGACCACACCCGCCTTGGCCTCCCAAAATGCTGAGATTATAGGCGTAAGCCTGGCCATCCTTTGCTTGTTTCTAATCATCATTCCTGTCTGTACAAACTATTCGTTTGTTTGTACATTGAGGAATTTTTTGTTAGGCTTAATGGTCTGTAGGTTTTGTTATTTATTTACCATTTGGGTTTTTTTTTTTGTTTGTTTGTTTGTTTGTTTGTTTTGCAGAGCCTGGCTCCATCACCCAGGCTGGAGTGCAGTGGCACAATCTCGGCTCACTCCAACCTCTGCCTCCCAGGTTCAAGCACTTCTCCTGCCTCAGCCTCCTGAGTAGCTGGGGTTACAGGTGCCCGCCACCACGCCTGGCTAATTTTTTGATATTTTTAATAGAGATGGGGCCTCACTATGTTGTCCAGGCTGGTCTCAAACTCTTCGTCTCCAGTGATCCCACCTCGGTCTCCCAAAGTGCTGGGATTACAGGTGTGAGCCACCGCGCCCAGCCATGGGGGATATTTTTTAACTCTTTGTTGCACTCTAATTTTCTGATATGTCCCTGGTTGTCCAGACTTCATCTAGGATGTGGTCAGTGATTCTGTGTTAATGTCTTTCAAGTGCTTTCTGTGTCCTGGAGGGTAATTCCTTTAGGCTTGAAAACTTAAACTCATTCAAAGTGACTTTTATTATATCCATGTGTGTCTTAGGCTGGAATTTCCTTTCAATCATGTTCTACCCTTTCCAGTTTAAAGGTCAGCCTCTTTGAAAAAGGAAATTGACACTAAAAAAGAATTGAAGGATTCTTTTTCTTTTATCCATTTCTCTAAAGACAGTGGATAAAGTCCTTCCTTCCTCCTGCTTCCAATATAACAAAAAATTTTTTGGCTAATCTCTGCTCTTTTTGGCTTTAGCCTTCCTATTTTTTTATGGTTCTGAACCACTTTCTTTTGGTCATTTATCTCTTCCTCCATCTTTGATGTCTCTTTAAAATCTTATTAAAGAGCTCACAGCTGGGCGTGGTGGCTCGCACCTATAATCCCAGCACTTTGGGAGGCTGAGGCAGGTGGATCACTTGAGGTCAGGAATTCGAGACCAGCCTGACCAACATGGTGAAACCCTGTCTCTACTAAAAATACAAAAATTAGCTGGGTGTGGTGGTGCACACTTGTAATCCCAGTCACTTGAGAGGCTGAGGCAGGAGAATCACTTGAACCCTGGAGGTGGGATTTGCAGTGAGCCAAGATTGTGCCACTGCACTGCAGCCTGAGCGACAGAATGTCTTACTGTCCGATACATGTTACGAACTTGGAGGAGGGAGAGATGAATGAAAGCTTGAACGACCTCAAAAGGCCTTACAGGGAGAATTAGATCTGGTAGGATAGATGGGATTTACATAGGGAGAACTAGGCAAGGGAGCCAGGGAAAGCTGAGGTGGGACTGTTCAGGAATGGCAACTAGAATAGTCTGATTAGAGTGAACATTATTCTGTAGAAACAGTAAACAAAGCAGTTGGAGTTGGCTCTCGCCATTATTTTTGAATGAAATTTCAGATAAAGGACCTAAAGGTGGCATTTGTATTGCAAATATATTGTAAAAATCTAAATATCAATTTGTATCAAAGATACATATAGACACATATTTTTTTTTTTTTTTTTTTTTTTTTTGAGACGGAGTCTCGCTCTGTCGCCCAGGCTGGAGTGCAGTGACACAATCCCAGCTCATTGCAACTTCCGACTCCCAAGTTCACGCCGTTCTCCTGCCTCAGCCTCCCGAGTAGTTGGGACTACAGGCGCCCACCACCACGCCCAGCTAATGTTTTATATTTTTAGTATAGATGGGGTTTCACCATGTTAGCCAGGATGGTCTCGATCTCCTGACCTTGTGATCCGCCTGCCTCGGCCTCCCAGAGTGCTGGGATTACAGGTGTGAGCCACCGCACCTGGCCTTATTTTCGTAAATTTGTTAACACCTTTTTTGTTTTGTGACTAGCTCAGATAAATGCTGTGTTGAATCTTAAGAATCAGGTACATCTCTGTTGGATATATTAATTCTAGGAAGAATATGAGAACCAGGCTATGAATAATGACACTTATTCTGACATTTTTAAAAAACTGCCATCTCCTAAACACTCATCTGATAGTTTTTATATCTCTTTATTTTCAGGTTGGCTCAAAAACAGAAGTTGCTGAGTGCAAGGAGAAATTCGCCGCCTCCAAGGACCCCACGGTCAGTCAGACTTTCATGTTGGATAGAGTGTTCAACCCTGAGGGGAAGGCTTTACCAGCAATGAGAGGATTCAAGTACACCAGCTGGTCTCCCATGGGTTGTGATGCTAATGGCAGGTGCCTCTTGGCAGCACTGACCATGGACAATCGCCTGACCATCCAGGCAAATCTCAACAGACTGCAGTGGGTCCAGCTGGTTGACCTGACTGAGATCTATGGAGAACGTCTTTATGAGACCAGTTACAGGCTCTCTAAAAATGAGGCCCCGGAAGGAAATCTCGGGGATTTTGCTGAGTTTCAGAGGAGACACAGCATGCAGACCCCAGTCAGAATGGAGTGGTCGGGCATCTGTACCACTCAGCAGGTCAAGCATAACAACGAATGCCGGGATGTTGGCAGTGTGCTCCTGGCCGTCCTCTTTGAAAATGGTAATATCGCCGTGTGGCAGTTTCAGCTGCCCTTTGTAGGAAAAGAATCCATCTCTTCATGCAACACGATTGAGTCAGGAATCACCTCTCCCAGTGTATTGTTTTGGTGGGAATATGAGCACAATAATCGAAAAATGAGTGGCCTTATTGTGGGGAGTGCTTTTGGACCCATAAAAATTCTTCCTGTCAATCTCAAAGCAGTCAAAGGCTATTTCACTTTAAGGCAGCCTGTTATCTTGTGGAAAGAAATGGACCAGTTACCTGTGCACAGCATCAAATGTGTACCACTTTATCATCCTTACCAGAAGTGTAGTTGCAGCTTAGTAGTGGCTGCAAGAGGCTCTTATGTATTTTGGTGTCTTCTTCTGATCTCCAAAGCAGGGCTGAATGTTCACAATTCCCATGTCACAGGCCTTCACTCACTGCCGATTGTCTCCATGACTGCAGACAAACAGAATGGAACAGTCTATACTTGCTCCAGTGATGGAAAGGTGAGGCAGCTGATTCCCATTTTCACAGATGTTGCATTGAAGTTTGAACACCAGTTGATTAAACTCTCAGATGTGTTTGGCTCAGTGAGGACTCACGGGATAGCAGTGAGCCCGTGCGGTGCGTACCTGGCCATCATTACCACTGAGGGTATGGTCAACGGCCTCCACCCCGTTAACAAAAACTACCAGGTGCAGTTTGTTACTCTCAAAACCTTTGAAGAGGCAGCTGCTCAGCTCCTGGAATCTTCAGTTCAAAACCTTTTTAAGCAGGTAGATTTAATAGACCTAGTACGCTGGAAGATTTTAAAAGATAAACATATCCCTCAATTTTTACAAGAAGCTTTGGAAAAAAAGATTGAAAGCAGTGGAGTCACCTATTTTTGGCGTTTTAAGCTTTTCCTCCTGAGGATTTTATATCAGTCAATGCAGAAAACCCCTTCAGAAGCCTTGTGGAAACCCACCCATGAGGACTCAAAAATCTTACTAGTGGATTCACCTGGGATGGGCAATGCTGACGATGAACAGCAGGAAGAAGGCACTTCTTCCAAACAGGTGGTGAAGCAAGGCCTGCAGGAGAGAAGCAAGGAAGGAGACGTAGAGGAGCCCGCTGATGACTCGCTCCCCCCGACTGGAGATGCTGGAGGCCGGGAGCCAATGGAAGAGAAACTCCTGGAAATCCAAGGGAAGATCGAAGCTGTGGAGATGCACTTGACCAGGGAACACATGAAGCGAGTCTTAGGAGAAGTGTATCTGCACACCTGGATCACAGAAAACACTAGCATCCCCACCCGAGGACTCTGTAACTTTTTAATGTCTGATGAAGAGTATGATGACAGAACAGCACGGGTAGGTGTTTATTAACAGAAACTCTGAAATTGTAAAGTCTGCTTTCTTCATGAGAAAGAAATGACCTAAATTGAGTTCCTGAAGATCAGCTTTTGCTTTGACATTTTTTAGATAATTGATTTGCATGAGGTGCAGGGGAATAAATAGGAAATGCGGATTAATGCAGAGGATGCATTCATGGCATACAAAGAATATTTTGATTCTTCTTCACACTGGCCTTAATAGATATGCAGAGTTTGCAGGATGAGCTTTCCAGACTGGATTAGCTTAAAGAAACTGCATTTAGCTGAGTAATATGTGATGGGCAGTCATGGCCATAGAAATATGGTGCCCATGCTCCCTGCCCTTCCTCTTTTACAAAAGTTTTGTAGGGGAGGGGTGTAGTGACATGTTTTCCGTTTGATAGGATTTAAGGATATCTTCACATTTAGTCAAAGACATGTAAACAAATCATTACCCATGTCTCATTTTTACAAATACTGGACACAATCTTTATTTTGGTAATAGAACAATCATAGTGTTATCCAGAATGTATTCTATAGAATTTAAGTTGCTTAACGGAACACTGGGGTTCCCAGTGCATATTACCATCCTAAGAGTTCTGAGAATTCCTACAGAAAGGAAACCTATACCTTCGTATAGTTCGGTATTACTCAGACTTCCTGATCGCAGAATCTTTCTTGCAGCTAATAGCTGCTAAAATCCTGAAGAACCCGTGTTCTAGGAAATATACTGTATTCTGAAATACTCAAAACCACAAATATCTGTGTTCCTTTTTACTTCAAAGATTGATACTTATTGACTAAAGTCTTAAAATATTAATTGAAGGCAGTATCTTTGTTCGTAATGTTAAGCTGTTCTGTTCACAATCACTTCTTCCATTTTGTTGTTGGAAAGAATGTGTATGTTTGTGTACACACATTTGCCTTTGAAATTATTGCTCATAGAATGTTTGCAGTGGTCTTAAGAGTATTAAGATGCACTGTTCATGTAAATGACTTTTCTTCTTTAAAAGTTCTTTTGGGGCTGGTCGTGGTGGCTCATGCCTGTAATACCCAGCACTTTGGGAGGCCGAGGAGGGTGGATCACAAGGTCAGGAGTTTGAGACCAGCCTGGCCAACATGGTGAAACCCTGTCTCTACTAAAAATAAAAATTAGCCGGGCATGGTGGCGGGTGCCTGTAATCCCAGCTACTTGGGAGGCTGAGGCAGGAGAATCGCTTGAACCTGGGAGGTGAAGGTTGCAGTGAGCTGAGATTGTCAATTGACAAGAGCAAAACCCCATCTCAAAAAAAAAAAGTTTTTTTGTTTTGTTTTGTTTTTGTTGTTTTGTTTTTTTGTGGTTTTTTTGAGAGTCTCGCTCTGTACCCCAGTCTGGAGTGCAGTGGCACGATCTCGACTCACTGCAAGCTCCACCTCCCGGGTTCACGCCATTCTCCTGCCTCAGCCTCCTGAGTAACTGGGACTACAGGCGCCCGCCACCACGCCTGGCTAGTTTTTTGTATTTTTTTTAGTAGAGACAGGGTTTCACCGTGTTAGCCAGGATGGTCTCGATCTGACTTTGTGATCTGCCCGCCTCTGCCTCCCAAAGTGCTAGGATTACAGGCATGAGCCACCGTGCCCGGCCAAAAAAAACTTAATTTTTAAACGTTTCATTGTGTTCCAAATTGTCTAGAAGAGTATTCTGGTTATCACAGTACCATGGGACCTAGTTAGGTTTATTATAAGAGTCAGTGAAAAATTAGCAAAAACATGTTAGAAAGTACTAGAGGTTGGGTTTGTAATGATTTAGAATAATTGTCCAGGTACTCCATGAGCCCAGGAAGCTACATTTAGCGTGGTGATGTGATTCCAGCAGAGCCAGTTTAAAAACCAGAAGATTACGCACCCATCCCTGTCTATAGCAACTGAGTTTATTGAAGACCATGCATTCCTGTCTTAGAAATCCAACTATATGCATAAAATGAAGACTTTTTAAACCCAGGATGTTGATTTATTAGTAGTTATAAATTATTTTGGAGATTATCAGCCTAGTATGCTGGTACAGTTAAACTAGCACTTTTAAACCTTTTTTCATTATCACTTCCGCCAGAGCATTTGTAGACACTTTTTCGGAATTGACCCTGCCCATGAAGTTTTAATACCACAGATGTATTTTGTGTGTCCGTTTATGTACTGTGTGTATATCTTTGCTTTATATGTAAAAAGAGAACTTTTTGTCCCCCAAGAACTAATATTTGCTGCTTTGGAAGGACTCTCACTCCCATTGAGAATGTGTGAGTCAGAATAACACAGTTAAGAATTGAGCTTGCCAGGGTCAAGGCTATTGAGAACAAATAGCAGTCTTTCCTTATGTAAAATTGAGGTATATCTGGGCTGGGTGCAATGGTCACGCCTGTGACCTCAGCACTTTGGGAGGCCAGGGTGTGAGGATGGCTTGAGCCCAGGAGTTCAAGGCCAGCCTGGGCAACATAGCGAGACCCTGTCTCTACATAAAGTGAAGGAGAAAAAAAAAATTATCCTGGTGTGGTGGCACAAGCCTGTAGTCCTAGCTACTTGGGAGGCTGAAGGGGGTGCCATGTTCGCACCACTGCACTCTAGCCATGGCAACAGCGAGACCTTGTCTTAAAAAGAAAATAGAGGTGCATTTGTATGGGAGGAATTCTGAGTAGTTTTTGTCACTGTATCATTATCAGGATGTTTGGCCTGTCTAGAAAAGCAGAGTGAGGCTGGGCGCAGTGGCTCATGCCTGTAATCCCAACACTTTGGGAGGCCAAGGCGGGCGGATCACGAGGTCAGGAGATCGAGACCATCCTGGCTAACACAGTGAAACCCCTTCTCTACTAAAACTACAAAAAAGTAGCCAGACCCTGTAGTCCCAGCTACTCGGGAGGCTGAGGCAGGAGAATGGCATGAACCTGGGAGGTGGAGCTGGCAGTGAGCCAAGATCACACCACTGCACTCCAGCCTGGGTGACAGAGTGAGACTCTGTCTCAAAAAAAAAAAAAAAAGAAAAGAAAAAAACAGAGTGAGTTTGGTCATCCTTGCTGTAAGGGACCATATGTTAGAATTCTTAAGACTGAAAAGAAAAAAGGCCAAAAATTAATGGGATTTAAATTTGTAGAGTATATGCAGAAGAGGTAAGATACTGGGTTTACCAACTTCTGAGCTAGTAAGACATCCTTTGAAACTTAAGTGAACTAATTTTAGTGAATTAATCCAAAATCTTGTGGATTCATTCATAAGAAGCAGAAATGGATTCAGAACTAGAAGGGCACTATCACTAGTAAGAGAAGACAACTCTTGAGGGTTATGTATCCCAGCCTCCAAATTACATATCCAGTGAAGTTAAAATAAAAAAAAAATGAATTGGATTCAAGTTTTTTTCAGACTTTTATGTTTAAACAGTGAATCTTTTTTTTTTTTTCTTGAGATGGAGTCTCACTCTGTCACCCAGGCTAATGTGCAGTGGCGCAACCTCGGCTCACTGCAACCTCCGCTCACGGGCTCAGGCAGATCCTTCTGCCTCAGCCTCCTGAGTAGCTGAGATTACAGGTGTGCGCCACCATGCCCAGCTAATTTTTCTATTTTTAGTAGACACGGGGTTTCACCATGTTGGCCACCTGGTCTCGAACTCCTGATCTCAAGTGATCCAACCACCTTGGCCTCCCAAAGTGCAGGGATTACAGGCATGAGCCACTGTGCCCAGCCAAGAGTGTAATCTTAATAAAGCACAGAAAAGCAAAACTGAAGCAAAGAATGGCCTAGAGTCTGCCGTTACCTCTCTCACTCCCAGCTTCTTGCTCCTATAGTAGGTCTTGCCATGCCTCTGCAGTGGGGTCAGCTAGTCTTAGATTGCCGTCTACTGGACTATGTTGGCCATGGGTCTTTGGGCCATCAGAAGGGGAAATTATTTTTTAATCCTGATGATCTTTTTACTTTGTAAGCCTGTCTTTTAAAATAGACATTTGTACAGTTCTACAAAGAGAGCAGTATTCCACATAATATTTTGCCTATAGAGATTATGCTTTTTCTTCTTAAAGTCAGAACATTATAAATAATAGCTAAATACTTTGTCTTCTAATAGAACTCTGAAATCCTTGTCTCAGAAGCAACTAAAACAAGGCGAGTAATAAGATTTTGGTTTTCAGAACAGTTTTCTCCTTAGTGGTTACACCCTGTTGCCACAGAGTACCTGAATAAATTTATTTTATTTAGCTAGTTGACACAGGTTGAAACTCTAGTTCTTTTATTTTCCAGACACTATAATCAGCCTATTTGGCAATGCAGATCCCCTGTCTTTTGTGAAATACTGCTCTTTGCTCTTTTCTTTTTGTTTATTATTATTTAATTTTCCCTTTGTGTTTGTCGGCTTTTTCTTCAGGAAATCCTGCACTTACACTAAACTTTGCTGACTACTTTGTCTTACTAGGTGCTGATTGGACATATCTCAAAGAAGATGAACAAACAGACTTTCCCTGAGCACTGTAGTTTGTGTAAAGAGATCTTGCCATTCACAGATCGCAAACAGGCAGTCTGTTCCAATGGCCACATTTGGCTCCGGTAAGCCATTTTAAAAGTTCCTACTTATGCTCATTTTTCAGTTTTGTGTAGCACAAACTACTGTATGTGACAGAATAGCAACTTTGTGCCAGTTATCTATTGCCCTTGCCAATTTGTTGGAGAAAAGTTGCTATTACAAAGCCTGATGTCGACTTTTTTCATCAGTATCACTCAAGCAAGTTGGCCTTTAAAGACAGTTTTTTACTGCTTAATATATAGGAGTTTTCTTATTTGTTCAATTTCGTAATTGAACAAATTATGCCTCCTCTTCCTAGCCTCATTCTAAGACCTTGGTGTATCCTCATGTTACTGGACCTGTGGGCTGCATTTGACACAATTACTCCCTCCTTGAAGCACTTTGATCACCTGCCTTCTGGGACACAGCAACCCTGGTGTTCTTCCTGTCTCTGACTCTTCATTCTCAGTTGACTTTGCTGATGGGCATCTCAGCTGTCTGTCTTTCGCCTGTTTTTCTTCTCTTTGCACTTTCCCGGGGCGGTTGCTTATCATCTGCACAATGATGATTTAAACTTAGAGCTTTTGCCTGTATCTCTCCCCCTAAGTCTAGGCTTAAGTATCTAACTGCCTGCTCAGTACCTCTATTTGGATGTTTAATAGGCGTTTCAAATTGGAATCCAACCTTTTGTTACTACCTCTGCAGCCCTGGTCCAAAACACCATCATCTCTTGCCCAGATTATTATACCTGTAGTTACTTTCCATCTGGTATTCCCGCTTCCATCCTTGTCCCTCCAGTGTTACTACAGTCGGGATAGTGATTGTGTCAAAACTTTGTCACTGGCTACTTGTTTCTGATGAGTAACACTAAAACCCTCTCAGTGATCCACAAGGCGCCACACAGCCTGAGGCCCCTTCTTCCCTTTGTCCTCCTGCTGACCTCGTCTGCTGTATTTCTCCATCTTGTTCGCTTCACTCCAGGCAGACTGGCTTCATTCCTCAGGTACGTGAGGCATCCCTCCACCTCAGGACATCTACACTGGCTGATTCCTCTACCCAGGATGTTCTTGCAGCAGATGTCCACATGGCTTCCTCCAGTGTCCCTTTATCAGTTAGGCCTTGCTGGCTACCATTCCTAAAATTGTAACACCCCACCGACATACCTTCCCCTCCCAATGTTTTGCATCCTCCTTCCTTGCTTTATTATTTTCCTCTTTAATAATTATCACTATTTAATATATTTTTTCGTTGTCATTCCTCTAGAAAAAGAAAGCTGTATGAAGACAGGAACTTTTGTGTTTTGTTCACAGCTATTTCTAGAACAATGCCTAGTGCATGGTGGGCACTAAATTTTTTAATTTTTAATTTAAATTTAAATTTTATTTTATTTTAGAGACAGGGTCTTTCTGTGTCGGCCAGGCTGGAGTGCAGTGGCGCAATCTTGGCTCACTGTGACCTTTGCCTCCTGGGTTCAAGCGATTCTCCCACCTCAGCCTCCCCGGTAGCTGGAACTACAGGCATGTACCGCCACACCCGGCTAATTATTTTTTGTATTTTTGGTAGAGACGGGGTTTCACAATGTTGACCAGGCTGATCTTGAACTCCTGGGCTCAAATGATCCACCTACCTTGTCCTCCCAAAGTGCTGGAACTACAGACGTGAGCCACTGCACCCAGCCAAATTTTTAACAAGATTGTGCTACACATACCATGTTAACTCACTAGTTTTGTTATCAAAATGTATGGACATTTTTCTACATCAGTACAAAGATAACATTCTTAATGGCTATAGAGGTTTCCATTGTACAGATGTTTCATAGTTTACCCCCTTATTGATAATTTCTTCTTTTTCCAATTTGTATGGCATTCCTACAGTTTGTTTGTTTATTTATTTATTTATTTGGAGATGGAGAAATGAAGTCTCACTATGTTGCCCATGGTGGCTCAAACTCCTGGGCTCCAGTG
Source organism: Mandrillus leucophaeus (assembly GCF_000951045.1). Lineage (NCBI taxonomy): Eukaryota > Metazoa > Chordata > Mammalia > Primates > Cercopithecidae > Mandrillus > Mandrillus leucophaeus. Next base: position 216,129 of record NW_012109796.1, on the reverse strand, counting down.
ATCCTCCTGCCTCAGCCTCCTGAGTAGCCAGGACTATGGGCATGTACCACCACGCCTGGCTCCTACACTTTTTCTGATTTGACCATTCAGACTTCTTAAGAGGGAAGAATAGGAAATAAACTTGTAGTGTATTTTAGGTTAGTAATAAAAATAAAAACATGTATTGAGCATTATTAATATGCCAGGCACAGTCTAAGCTGTACACATGTATTAAGTTACTATATTATGCTGGTTGTGAAAATAAGTTGGTAGGAGTACAGGCATGTGCCATTGCACCTGGCTTTCTGTTAGTTAAGATTGGGTATAACTACTGTCTTTAAGACTCTGGCAGTACACTGGGGAAAACCCTGACGAATATTGAAGGCAAAACTAATGGTGCAAAAAGAGACAGGATACTAACAAATGTTCACAGGTTCAATTCCATCCAAAGATTATCATTGGGCCTCTACCAGGGCCAGGCAAATAAGGATGGGTGGAATGTATTTTCACAACAACCATGCATGGGGAGCATCAGGATTACTTTTGTTTTTACAGATGAGGAGATTGGGGCCTGGGGAAGTTAAATAATTTGCCTAAGTCACAATGGTGGTGTGTAGCATAGCTCAGAACCTGACATTCTGGCTCCAGAAGCCACATGTGTAAACATTACACATTAATGTCTCCTAGATGGGTTCTTTCAGGAAAATTGTTTTCATTTTTACTGACTAAAGTTACGGCTTGAAATACCTCAGTATGATTTCTGTAGGTGAGAACCAGTGCTTGCTGTCACTCAGATGTAATCTTTCTTCCTAGATATCCATGTCTTTACTCAAGGTATACCTGCTTGGAGTCCCTTCCCTTAACCTCCTCCTTTGTATTTTCTGCTCCTTAGTTGCTCACCTGAAAATTGTTATCTTTTGGGAAACCTTCCCTGCAACCCAGATGTACTCTTTCCATCTCATTGCGTCCCACCTATCCTTATTTGCCTGGCGCTGGTAGATAGTCAATGAATAATCCTTGGGTGGAATTGAACCTGTGAACATTGGTTAGTGTCCTGTCGTTTTTTTGCACCATTAATTTTGCCTTCGATATTCTTCAGGGTTTTCCCCAATGTACTGTCAGAGTCTTAAAGACAGTGATTATACCTAATCTTAACTAATAGAAAGCTGGGCACAGTGGCACATGCCTGTAATCCCAGCTACTTGGGAGGCTTAGGCAGAGGATCACTTGAGCCCAGGAGTTCAAGGTCAGGCTGGGCAACGTAACGAGACCCTGTCTAGAAACAACAGCAACAAAAAAAAAAACCTAATGAATAATTCCCAATATAATACATGATCAGTTTTTAAAAAGCATATCAAGAATTTAAAGTGCAGTCAGGTATGGACAGACTAAATTCTTTTCTGATGCTCAAACAGGAAAAAAAGCTGCAATCTACCTGGATTAGAACCTTTATGTCTCTTTGCTAAGCACGGAGCATAGGTTTGGCCAGCTTTGGTGCACAGGGGGTACATTGTTGCATGAATGTGTGAGTTTCATGCTTTCAGTTGGTTAATGTGTAGTTTTATGATAACTCTCTGTGATGGAGAAACACCAGTTTCTGAGTGTTAGTAGAGGAAACCCTCTCCCTTGCCAATGCAGTCTGTCTTCTTTCAGGTGCTTCTTAACCTACCAGTCCTGCCAGAGTTTGATATATAGAAGGTGTTTGCTCCATGACAGCATTGCCCGGCATCCAGCTCCAGAAGGTGAATGCTTTCCCTTACTTGGGAGGGTGGGTGGGTGGGTGGAGCATGCTGGCAGTGGGCCAGCGCCCCAGAGTAACAGTTTAAGTCACACTCTACATGTCTTGGTGTTGTGCTGTTGGGGATGGGGGTGGGGAGCAGGCTCCTGCTGCTCTTTACAGTGTTACCATGAAGCCACAGTTAACTGAAACATGGCCATTGGAATATGTCATATTGAAGTGCATACTGCATTCAGTATGTGAGTTAAGTGTGTCTGCAGTTGCTGTTCTGTCACTGCAAACAAATTACTCATGCCAAAAAATGTCAGTTTGTTTCAGTAGATGACATAGATTATATTTGAATGTAAACTCTGTAGATGATACTGTATACGAAGACAACATTATTTAACCAGTAATAGGATATTCACTTGAGGTCGTTCTTCCAGTAGCCATGATGGGTTTTTCCTGGTTGGTCTATGTGGTCTTTCCTGATAGCTCTAATGTCATCCATTTCTGGAGATAACTACCTGGAAATAAGATTGTAGAGTGGTCAGGAATTAGTGATTTAATGATGCCAGTGTCAGATTTTGTCCGACGTCAATAATGCACTCTAACCAAGTGAGCTAATTAGATACAGAACATACAATTATATATGCATTTTGGGGGGAATATTCTGTTCTCAGCTGAAATAGCATTCTATATAAAACTACATACATTCTTGAGTTTTGCTGTAAACTGACAGAAGCTCTGTAATTCTCATAAGTAGGTATATTGATACCTTGTGTTCTGTTGTAGCTTTTTATTAGGGAAACTACAATCATACACAAAAGGAAAGAGAAGAGTATAATAGACCCCTGTGTACCCATCACTTCAGAAATAACCGACTCATGGCCTTTTCTGTTTCATGTGTAGTTCCCTCACCCACCTCCCTCCTCCTGATGGATTATTTTGAAACATATTTTTGGGCACTTTTAAATTTTTACTGCAATTGATAATTGATACGCTGCCTCGGCAGGAAATCTGGAAGAGATTGAAACTTTAAAAATCATGCCCATTGACTTTGAGTCTAACCATTTATGGCTTTTGGGAAGAATGAGAAGCTACTGGATCTAAAAAAGCGTTGGAGTAGAGTTTTTGATAGATGAAAGAGGAGGAGGATTTGACCAGTGTTGCCACATTTTTATTTCTCAAGAGCATAGCCTTTTCCTGTAATTTTATGAGAGAATATTTTAACATTAACAGTGTATGAAGAACATTCTCGGAATACAGTCCTTTCTTTAAATTGAATAAATTTAGCTTTATGAAACATTCATTACCCTTATTTTCCTGTGTCATCACACTTTGTGAACCACAAGTTTAGTCCAGCCTCACTTGGAATGTTGGAAACCGAAGCCCAAAGAAGTGAAGTGTTTTGTCTAGGGATGTGTAGCTGGTTCATTGCAAAATTGGGACCAGAATGCCCATCTCTCAATGCTACAGTCCGGTGTTCATCCCTTCTGACTGCCTTTTCCGAAGCTAATAGTTGATACCACTTGTCTTTCTTTTGCAGATCCTGACTGGATTAAGAGGTTACTGCAAAGCCCCTGCCCTTTCTGTGATTCTCCTGTCTTCTAAATAATCAGTGACAGGAACATGGAAGGGCTGATGAACTCTGCCATAGAAAACTTCCTCCAGCCTGAAGAGGAGGATGTACTGGAGGAAGCCTGACCCTCACGAGTGGAGAGAAGTCCTTGGTGATTGTAAAGAGGGCCCCTGGAGCTCATTTCTGAAGGGCACTCTCCATCTCCAGGGACTAGCGGATGTCCTTTGAAATGGCTGGACTCAGAGAGTTGGAGTCATTTTGAGATGAGCATTAGCCCTGGCTTTGTAACCAATGAGGAACACTTAAGTATCTTGACAGAAGCAATTTGAACACAATGTCCTGTAATTTCTAGGAACAGAATGGTCTTTTCTAGAGAACTTGGATAAGGACCTTGCTGGGTTGAGTTAGGTTTTAATCCTTGCTTTGGTCTGGAACTGCCTTCTGGCTCCAGAACTTAAATTGCTTGGTCCGTGGCATCTGATGTACCAACAGAGATTAAAAGTGTGTAAAGCAACACATGGGCTGATGTTTTGTCCTCAGAAAATAGCTGCTGGTCTGCATCCCTCCATTCTTGTTTTTTATGCATATGGAAAACATTTTCCTAAAACTATATTCTCAAGTTGAAGCCAAGACTGAAATTTAATGTGTCAAATGATCTGGTAACTATTATGAGTAATGGTGACTTTTTTTCATTCTCTCCCGTGTCATCAGATTTCCTGACCCAACTCCTTAATCCGTATAAAGATGTCAAATACTGTAGTTTACCCACGCCACAGCCCTGCTTCAGACTTAACTGTGGTAGCCTAGATGAGCTATTTGTACACAGAGGAAAAAAAGATATTTTCCTCTTTTAGTAATAAAACGTTTAGTATTTTTAATGTTGACATTTCCAGATGTTTCATTGAATATCCAGGGGTCTGTCTGGAGACTTTTAGAGAGGGACAGCTCAGAAGTGGGGCCCTTGAGCTCAGGTGCCATAAGCTTGTGCAATTCAGTTGAACAGAGCCTGGCAGTGTCTCTCCTCTGCACACAGCCCCTTTATATTTGGAATCCAGGTTCTGCCCCCACCTCTACCCACCCAGTGGTCTGTTAAGATGTCCCAGATGGGGCCGGGTGTGGTGGCTCACGCCTGTAATCCTAGCACATTGGGAGACCAAGGCAGGGAGATCACAAGGTCAGGAGTTCAAGACTAGCCTGACCAACATGGTGAAAGCCTGTGTCTACTAAAAATACAAAAATCAGCCAGGCGTGGTGGTGTGTGCCTGTAATCCCAGCACTTTGGTAGGCCGAGGCAGACGGGTCACTTGAGGCCAGGAGTTCAAGACCAGCCTGGGCAACATGGTAAGACCCCGTCTACTAACAAAAGTTAGCTTGGCATGGTGGTGCATGCTTGTAATCCCAGCTACTCAGGAGAGTGAGGCAGGAGCATCACCTGAACCCAGGAGGCAGAAGCTGCAGTCAGCCGAGATGGTACTTAGATGATAACCATAGCGGCAACCTCGCCCCTGCACTCCCTATTGATAGGTAGTGAGCCCTTGGAGGCACTTCTAAACAATCTGCTCGGAAATGTCTTCTGTTTCCTATTCAAATTGCTGTTTTGTCTCCTATGTTTAATCATGTATTTGCTATTCTGCTTATTTTTCTCATTTTGGTGGTAATTTCAAGAAGAGTGTTTATCCACTATTGATTTTCAAGAAAGAAACCAAGCACCATTGAAATCATGAGAAACAATTCAGAACATTGTGTGGTTGAAGTCATTTGTGTCTGCAGCTGTTTTTTCCACTTTACAATAAATAAGTAAAAATTAAGATCATGTCAAAAAATTATTGCAGTTTTAATCATTATGGCATATTCCGCCCCCCCGCCACCTGCATTAGAATCAGTGGAGATTTGTTCTTACTGGGAATTTTGGGCTGCTGCCATTTAAAACTTAGGTTTTTATTTAAAGCAGTTGTGCATTTTTGAGAAAATTTATTGAGAGTAACTAGAGAGGATCTCCCAATTTTTTTTGTATGTCTCTATAGGAGTAAACATGGCAACAGTTTTTCTAGAACGTGGACTCACTGCAGGGACTGAACCCAGTGGCATTAAGACCCTAAAATCGATCTACCACCTGCCTGCCCCAAGTTTCCAAACACCCAGTTAGAAGGCCTTTCCCTGCCCTTGTCCCTGTCCCACACCCATGGAGGTTAAGCTACAGAGCTGGGGAAACAGGAGATTTTGAGTTAATGGCAGCCTCACAAATAGTGCTTCTGAATTTCTCTGAGAGTCAGCATACCTCATGAGTGTGTTGCTTGGTGCACCTTGGAAAAGTGAGAATGGCACTATAAGTTTTTAATTGCCTCTTGCAGTTCAAACTTAGATACCTACACCTCTGTACCTTCTTAAAATTTGCCTGGTCTTATTTGGTAGATTTCCAGTTGCTTTCAGCTGTGACCATAATAACTGAGGAACTGGAGAAATACTGGAAGTGCTATTGCCGCACCGCATTTAAAGTACAGGAGCAAAGATTCTATACAATTAGACCCTTTAAGCTACAACATGGTTGCATTTTGGGAGTCTGATATCCACATATGTATCACATTTTCTCTGCCTGGGGTTAATTTGTTCCTATTATTCTAGATAAGAAATTGATAGCTTGTTATGCTTGATATTCATTCTGAAATCCTTCCGTGTCCACCAGGCAGACTTCAAGCAATCTCTACCTACTATTATATCTGCCAAAACTACCAATTATTTTTCAATGTCAGAAGTCATTAGAGCCACTGGCAAAGCTCATGATTGAACGTGACGTTTTTCTGCTTTTCCAAGAAGTTTCTGAGAATGTTAATGTCGAAGTATGCAGGCTGGACCTATCAGCAAGTTTAACACATTAATTAGGTGAAAAGACTCTTAAAAGGCAATAATTAAATATTTCAATTATTTTGTAATTATCATGGTATCAAATAAGATGCAAAAGCCGTTGATGCTCATTGGTGCTTGTTAAGAGAATGACAATACTGGTTCTGTGAGCATCTTTCCCCTGCAGCAGTTACACTGCCTCAGAGTTGGGTGCATGACTGCAATTCCTGGTATGGAACCAGGAATTAGGGTCACTGGTTGATTGGCACAGGATCTTTCCATCCTTTCTGCTCCTGACCTCTCTCTCTTGCCTTTCCTTCCCCCAGATGCCCTCTTGGTTTCCATTCCTTTAAGTTCTCTTTGCTTTAGAACACAGTCAGAGCTAACAGATTACATGTTGGAAAGAAAAATGGATGAATGGTCAAATTTCTAAAAGCTGAATTGTGTAGTGGGTCTCACTTCCTAGAAGAAACTATTGGTAATATTTCTTTCTAAAGGTAATAGTATTATTTATATCTGGTTTTCTTCAAAACTTAACTATAATTTCCTTGTCAGGGTGCTCAGTAGCTCTTGGTTTGACTTCGGGCTAAGGGATGTGAAATTTTAGCTCCTTCCCACCACCTGTTTCCGCTCGCTCCCACCCCCAGCCAATATTCTTCTTCATAAGCAAAAATTATGCTTAAGCTAAGCTGAATGGGTTATATTTTAAGTAAGTGCAGACAGCAAATAGGCAGACAAATACAGGAATGTCTTTACAATTAGCCCACCACGGACTGTTCTGAGTCTCTGCATGGTTTCCATAATTCGTTATAATGTATCTTTATGTTCTTTCACTGCTCTTCTGTGGGCTGGAGTTTAGCAATTCAGTGAGACTGGGGAGTGTCTCAAGAATGGAACCTTTGCCCTCAAGGTTGGGTCATCAAAAATCCCTCTAAAGGATCTAACTGATGAATTGTTTTTATTTTCGCCGTTAGTGCAAGTATCAACTGGCAGCCTCGAACAGCTTTAGACTATGTCTCAGGTCTCTCATAGTTATACTTAGAACTGCTCTTTCTTGAAGCTCAAAGAGGTTTTTGGCGTAAAGATCTGCTGTTCAACCTAGTATAGAGCATGTGAAATGGAATTCAGCCAAACTCCAAGAATATCGAGTTGCTTCTACTTACCTAACGTAGTACAGAATCACTATCCTGATGAGAAGTGGGGTTTTTCAGAAGATTGTCAACTCATTTCCATGGCACAGATAGAAATCATTATCAGGACTTGTTAGCCAGTTCATGTCTCATTGATAGGATGCAGCCTGCCATCTGCATAGATGGTTTAAGATGGTGCTGTTTTTGAAAACTTGCTGTGGAAATAAATTTGACAGAGGAATAGTTATTTGCAAAGCTGTCCTAGAAAGAGGTTAACTCTTTTAGTATACGGATATTTCTCCTCCAACACCTTTCATTAGGTGGTTCAGCTTATCTTGTATTTTCTGAGTCATAACTGTACTCTAGGGCCAAGACCTACTATAAAATCTGGAGTCCTAATCAGAGAGTTGTTTAGATCATTATATGCTTTGCCAACATAATCTAAGAAGGTATTCATTCTTTCTGGATTTGAGAAGAGTTGACAAAAGTGTGAGATTATATTCTCATGCTGAAATAAGGTATAGGCTAAGCGAAATACTGTAAATGGGTTGGGTAGAATTAAACTTTAGCGCTCTAAATATTATGCTTATTTTTAAAGTAAAAAGTTGCCTCACTGTCATGAAATCCTATTACTTCCATTAAAAAAATCCTGTAAAATGGTCAAACTGGACAATGTAAGAGAGAATGATGGCTTTGAGGCATTTCATACTTTATCGGTTTACATTTGGCTAACAGACTGGTAGGTAAGGTTTGGGGTTCTCTCCACTAATGGAAAATTAAATGCAAAATGTCCTAAGAATTATGTTGTTTTCAAGGCTTTGACTCAGATTTGTACTTTGATGTATGAAAGTGAATATCAAACTTGTTTATACAGAAAAGACTATATAGAAAAATAAATCCATGTTGTGTATAGTGATACATATTTTATGTTTACCCAATGCCTGTACTAAATCTTGTGCTTGGCTTTGAATTATATATGTGTTTACATATGACTTTTTTTTTTGAAATAAAAAGAACAGTCATCTAAAAACGTAAGGTTTTGGAAAGGAGATGCGTTTTCAATCCTTACCATTAGGTGGAATGTTTTATAGAATTTTGGTGTTAAAAAAAAATTTAGTAACAATGCATTTTGCTTGGAATACTCCCCAATCCAGAAAAGTTGGTGACTTCTCTCCACTGTATATATGTACATAGTTTTCATTATTAGATTGTAAGCTCCTCAAGGGCAGGAATTGTTTTATCTTTGTTGTTCCTGCAGCACCTAATGTAAAGTGCCTTGCACAGGGTAGGTGCTCATGACGTGTAGAATGAGTGAGTCACTTCCTGCCTCATAAATGTGGTTCACTTCCCCTGTGTTCAACACTACAAAGCTACTCATGCCAGAAGAGGGCAGAGTTCTTTCTTGGGTTTGAACTGGCTTTTTTGGGTTGAATCAGACCATTCCACATCCTTAGCACTACTTAACCTTCTTTTCCTGAAGACTACATATCAGTGTCCTGCGTTTTTAATCTAATATTACAGCTGAGGTTTCTAGGAAAATTTTGAAGTGGAGATTATGGAGAAAATGAAATGGAGATTTGGGGAGGGTGGTTTGTCAGTATATTGCCCTGTGGGGTAATCGTATTTTAGTTATTACTTGTTAAAAGGGTAACAGAACCTCTGTTTCTTTACCAAGTCGCTGGTTGGCCATTTCTCCAATTAACGAACTACCATTGGTTTTAGCTCTTTCTCATTTTGAATTCCCTTCAATTGCTTCCATGATTCTAGAACTTAGAGTCTAATACAGTTGCTGTGAATATTTAGTGCTGTACATAATGGCAGTTTTGTAAATGTGAAATAACCTTGAATATGTTGTGGTTTGTATACAGAGCCATTCGTAGTGTTATTTTGGCCACTTTTTTATTCAAAATAAATAATTATTTGTATACTGCGTGTCTGTTTTATGGAGTTCCCACCGTTTATAGCAAAGCTTGGAAACCTCTTAAAGCCTGAGCACCCCCAACAAAGTTAAGTAATGCCCAGGCATGGGCAGACAAGAAAGAAAGAGCTCTGTGAGGGAAATGTTAGGGAACTGGCCACTAGCAACTACCTCAGAACCAAGTCAGTAAGTCTTAGGTGGTTTATTCCAGAAAAAGGAGGAGGAATGTAAGGGGAAGTAACAGAGGTTCAGTAGTATGTTAGGCCACATGTTCTTGACAATATCAATTAAATAGTATTTGGTGAGGAAAGTGACCCTGAAAAATATGATCTCTGTAAGCATTATGTATTTGTGAAAAGATGAGTATATACCAGCATTTTTTGCAGCTAGTCATCTGTGCTTATGGTAGAGGCAGTGTCTATCAATTGGTTCATCCACGTGCATCAGAACAGCTTAGAGGATTTGTTAAAACACTGGGTAGGGTGAACCCCACCTCTAGAATTTCTGATTCAGTAGATTTGGGATAGAGCCTGAGAACTGCTATTTCTAATGCATTCCTGGTTGGTGTTCACACCTCTGATCTGGGATCTGTGTTTTGAATACTGTTGGTCCGCAAATGAACTTAAACACTGTTCCCTACCTTGCTTCTGTGGCGCCCACCAACAGTTCACATGGATTATGGGTTTGTACAAATTGTCAGTCTTACCTGAGATTCTCAACATCACTACACCAGTTACTTTTAACTTTATTAAGACAAGATTTTGAATGTTAGCCTTTCCTAAGGAGGATATATGTAGTAGACCACTGTAGTGAATCCTTTCTCTCATAAGTCTGGCTAATTTCACTCTTCCTCTAAAACTCTTTCAGATGAAATGAAGCTAGTCCTCCCATCCATTGGTGTATCTGAGCTTAATTCAGCCCATCACTTGAAGTTCATTGAATAAGAAACTTCAAAAAAGGCCAGAGTATTTGTGCTACTCCTATTTTGAGATAATTTAAATGAAATACTGATTGCAGGGATTTCAGCAGTGATAAATTTACAATTTAGACACATATTCCTGCTGAGAACAATCAGAAAAGCTAGACAAAAATGTTTAAATACACATATGAAAGTGTTGGAGACTGAACCAGGCAGGAATTACAAGGCGAATATCTGGGAGAAGGAGGAGTCTCGGAGAGGCAAACCCAGCATCTAAGGTAGGCTTATTCTCTTAGATAAGTCTGCCAGTTCCAGAAGATTAGCAGAGATTTTTACATTGTTGCACAACAATAACAGAAATCGGACAGCATTGTCCACCAAGAAAGCGGGTATCCTGCTAATAAACCTCCACTTTTAGGATTGGGAATCCAAAAGAGCACACCTTACGAGAAAAGGTGAACTGCAAACAGACTGGTTTCCACAGAAACTGAAGCCCAGCTTCACATCATTTCAATACTTGAAGTTGGGTTAAAGTGATCTAGGTTGGTCAGAACTGCTCGTTGTCTTCTTCTGAAGGAAGAGGCTATCCCTAGGCCTCAAATCACAATGTTTGGCATTCAGTCAATAATAGCCAGCCCCAAACAGTAATAACGAGGCACACAAGACTCTAAGACAACATGTTTTTCTTAAAACAGAGAAAAATAGACAGGTTATCCAAATTATGTTGTTGTTATAAACTTTAATCATGTTTAATATTCTCAGAGAAATAAGAGATAAGTTTGAGAATTGTTTACATTTGTGCAGGGCTACAAAAGCAGCAGCAACACAGGCCACACATGGCCCACAAAGCCTACAATAGTCACTATCTGGGCTTTTACAGAAAAAGCAAGAAGAAAATATCCAGAATGATGTAGGGCGAGAAAAACAAAATCCCCAAATGCAGGAAAAAGCATTAGAGAGATGATGGGAGGATATAAGCAAAATAAATGTAATAAGAATCCCAGAAGGGAAGGAGAAAGAAAATTGGACAAAAGACATATTTGAAGAAATAATGACTTGGAATTTTCCAAAACATAACTAAAAAAATCATGAAGCCCTATAAACACCAAACAGAACAAAGAAAATGAAAAGCATATCTAATCTATCACAGTAAAACTGCTAAAAATCAAAAAGAAAAGCTTTAAGTAAGGAACCAAGGACAAAAGACAAGTCACCTTAAAAGGAGCATTAGTAAGATATGACAGCTTACTTCTCAGTGGAAATCATGAATGTGAGAAGACAATGGAAAGGTGTCTTCAACATGCTGAAAGAAAATACCAACCTAGAATTCTGAACTCAGCAAAAATATCCTGTCATAATGAAAGGGAAGACATTTTAACACAAAAATGAAAAATAATTGATTACAAACAAGCCATCGTTAAAAGGAATTCTAAAGGGTATTACTAGATAAAAGGAAATCCAGAGAAGCAGCAAATAAGAGCATGAAAAACGGAAAATAGATGGGCAAAAATGATGACAATATAAAGCAAATAGGATGTTGTAAAAGTTGTTAGAATCAAAATGGGTTCACTAATATTAAATCTACAAAAAACCCAACAGTACCCTGACAGAGCCAGGGAAGGGTCATAAAGACAGGATTCTCATTCTTGTATGCCTGATAACAAAAAGTATCATAAAATACTCTGCAGAAACCACAACCTTGCACAAACTCCACTGCAACATTATACAAAAAAAAAAAAAAAAAATACTTATTCAAAGATATCTGCCCAGCAACTGCCTGTCCAACCTCAGACTTGCATCACACTTATTATTGACCTTTGTAGCCAAGGATAATTCTTTCAAAACAATTATGTAATCCTCATTTTTTCCTTAAAAATCTTCGTCTTCCTTTACCTCCCTGAAAACACACATCGTTTACTATGGTACATGTATCCCCATTGCAATGCTCTATTCCCAAATATTTTTCTTTCAGAGAGCCTACGTCTTATTTATGCTGACATATGTGGTGTCAGAAGTGAGACCCAAAAAAAGATCACTGTCAGATCAGTGATTACTGGAACCAGTGTGCAGTACTCATGTGAGCCTTTTGTGCTCTCTGCTTCTGCAGCTCACCTTTTCTGCCCTGGTGAGTCTTTTCTCAGGCTGAGCCTCCCACTTTTTGGCAGAGGCTTTTAAAATATGATTTTGGGGCCCGGCGCGGTGGCTCACGCCTGTAATCCCAGCACTTTGGGAGGCTGAGGCGGGCGGATCACGAGGTCAGGAGATCGAGACCATCCTGGCAAACACAGTGAAACCACGTCTCTACTAAAAATACAAAAAAATTAG
>NW_012109796.1:200960-202423 GCF_000951045.1 Mandrillus leucophaeus | reverse complement strand
TCATTGCAACCTCCGCCTCCCGGGTTCAAGTGATTCTCCTGCCTCAGCCTCCCAAGTAGCTGGGATTACAGGCGCCCGCTACCACATCCAGTTAATTTTTTGTATTTTTAGTAGAGATGGGGACTCACCATGTTGGCCAGGCTGGTTTTGAACTCCTGACCTCAGGTAATCCGCCCTCCTCGGCCTCTCAAAGTGCTGGGATTACAGGTGTGAGCCACCGTGCCCGGCTGGAAGTAGTAGTCTTAAAGGGCTTTTAAATGAATGGCTTTACAAATTACACCAGTAATTTGGACTGGTGTACAAATTGTAACCTAGACACCTTTTAGAAATACACATTTAGATTTGACTGACTAGCAATTATGTGCAGTGATGGAACACTTAATTGAAAAATTAATAATCTAAAAATAAAAAGAACTAGATAAATGTTTATAAAAGTTAGGCTCCTGGGTCAAACGAGTCAAAATCTTGAGCTCTGAGCAATTATATGCAGTATCTCTGTCCAACATAAAAATTTTGCTTTTTCTGCCATGCTGAAGCCAAAAAGAAAAAGCTGTGGGGTGGGGGAAAACTGCTAAAATTCTTCCCCATCTGTATTTACAAATAAAGCAAACCAGACTGGCCAAAGAAAGATAGATTTGTTACTAGTTCAAGGCTACTTGAAGATGTTTTCCTTATTCAATTCGATCAGTCCTAGCTAAAATGTAAATGTTGAAAATGTATCCCTAACCTCATTTGAAACTGAAATATGGGGTAAGGAAGGTGAAAGAGGTTTTCAAAAAATCAAACTGCTGTGAAAACTGCTTTACCTCAAATTTTGGTCCACAGCTTTTATTAGATTATCTATTGGGAAAAGTAAAGTTGAGCCATGTGAACAGATTCCAGTTTTGTCAGAAATATGACGTAGATCTGTCTTTTATAAAGGAATAAATTTGTATTTCTAGCTCATGACTAAAATTCTAAAATGAAAGCCCTAAGATTATTGTGTATGTGTACATGATGTGTATGTGTTTAGGTGTGTTTACATACATGTGCATGTATTACATTTTATGTTGTGTCTACATATAAAAATCTAGTATAGTCAACCAGAAATCCCTTAAGGAATTCTATTTAGATAAATGAATGCTAATATAAAATAGTAATTTACCCAAATACTTTTTAGTTCACATGGCTTTAGTAAATCTTTTTCTTTTTTTTTTTGAGATGGAGTCTCACTGTCACCCAGGCTGGAGTGCAGTGGCCGGATCTCAGCTCACTGCAAGCTCCGCCTCCCAGGTTTATGCCATTCTCCTGCCTCAGCCTCCAGAGTAGCTGGGACTACAGGCGCCCGCCATCTCGCCCGGCTAGTTTTTTGTATTTTTTAGTAGAGATGGGGTTTCATCGTGTTAGCCAGGATGGTCTCGATCTCCTGATCTCGTGATCCGCCCGTCTCGGCCTCCCAAAGTGCTGGGATTACAGGCTTGAGC
>NW_012109796.1:193700-194838 GCF_000951045.1 Mandrillus leucophaeus | reverse complement strand
AAAATAAATAAATAAATAAAATATGATTTTGGATCTTGTTTAGATAAGTTTACCTTAATAAAGGACCATACATCCCCTCCTTAGATGATAAAAGACTTTTTGTCTTCCGGCAAGCCCTTTTTGGTATAAAGACAAGCGTCTCTCTGAACACTGAGCTTTGGGTACCCAACTCTATATTCTGCAGAATTTACATTCTGTCTGGGAGGTCTGTCTTTTCTGGAGAATATAGTTTTAGTGTGGTCTGTGTACCTATTTTAATGTTTTGTTTGATCCGAATGCCTGGGTTAAAATTTTTGTGAACACTCTTGTCTTGGTCTCTTTTGATTTGGTTTAACTCTTTTCCCTTGCTTGTTTCTGAAAATCTTCTGAGAGCCAAAATAAATTTCTAAATGGTAGGTATGGGATAGCTAATTACAAACCACTAGGGAAGGCTGGGTGTGGCGGCTCACGCCTGTAATCCCAGCACTTTGGGAGGCAGAGGCATGCAGATCATGAGGTCAAGAGATTGAGACCATCCTGGCCAACATGGTAAAACCCCGTCTCTACTGAAAATATAAAAACTAGCTGGGCATGGTGGTGCGCACCTGTAGTCCCAGTTACTCAGGAGGCTGAGGCAGGAGAATCGCTTGAACCCGGGAGGTCAAGGTTGCAGTGAGCCAAGATCGCGCCACTGCACTCTAGCCTAGCAACAGAGCGAGACTCCGTCAAAACAAACAAAACAAAAACAACCACTAGGGAAGTCACCACCACCTAAAACACTGGTGTAAACACTTGACATTTCCTGACAGGATTTATAGGATTTTCTTTGCTCTTGAGAGATTGATAAGAAGTAGAATGGCATTCTCAAACATTAAGACATGCCAGGTTTTCTGGGACTCCAGCCAGCTACATATTATGGCCCATTCTTGTGCACATGTTTAAACTGATAGGCAAAATTATATCAAGGAAAATTCAGAGCTCAAATGGTCAAGATTCAAAAAACCTGAAACTATAGAGGTAACATGTAGAGTCTTCTAAATTCTCTCTCTTTTATCCTGCCTCTGTTGAATCTGCTGACTGTGCTACTGGTATTGAGATAAAGCTCATTGTTTATGGCATTCCAACCAAGATTGTTTTAAAATAAAAAGGAAGTAGTGGT
>NW_012109796.1:187869-189204 GCF_000951045.1 Mandrillus leucophaeus | reverse complement strand
AGTAGCTGGGACTACAGGCGCCGCCACCACGCCCGGCTAATTTTTTTTGTATTTTTAGTAGAGACTGGGTTTCACTGTGTTAGCCAGGGTGGTCTCGATCTCCTGACCTCGTGATCCGCCCGTCTCGGCCTCCCAAAGTGCTGGGATTATAGGCTTGAGCCACCGCGCCTGGTCAAAGTCTGATGGTTCTGATGTGATGCTATCATAGTCAGGATTCTGGTTATTATCTTAAAATGCTACATGTAGGCCAGGTGCGGTGGCTCACACCTGTAATCCCAGAACTGTGGGAGGCTGAGGCAGGTGGATCATGAGGTCAGGAGTTCAAGACCAGCCTGATCAACATGGAGAAACCCCATCTCTACTACAAATATAAAATTAGCCTGGTGTGGTGGTGCATGCCTGTAATCCCAGTTACTTGGGAGGCTGAGGTAGGAGAACAGCTTGAAGCCGGGAGGTGGGGAATTGCTTGAACCCGGGAGGCAGAGAATTGCTTGAACCCAGGAGCCAAGATTGCGCCATTGCAGTCTAGCCTGGGCAACAAGAGTGAAATTCTGTCTTGATAAAAAGACAAATGCTACACATGGTAAAAATAACTAAGTTTCTTTGTCAATTGGGAACTTTCATCAGATTTTCAGCCACAGTTATTGTCTTGAATTCTTCTCTAAAAACATGTGCAATCAGTTAAAGTCCAAAATTGCTTTTCATGGAAAAGACTCTAACAAGTGCTCCCAAACACAGATTTTTGATAATTTAAGATTAATGGGCTGAATGAAAATTTATAGAACTCTAATAAAGAAACTGGTGGGTTCATAAAACTGCTACTCAAGATCAAGCACAATGAAAAATTAATTACATGAAATTAAATAACTCATAAAGATAACATTTTATGACTTTTATTTAAAACATGGTTGGTTCTTGACATAAATGTTTTGTTTTCCAGAGGTAAGGGTATTTTATTTTCTTTTTTTGAGACAGGGGCTCTCTCTGTCACCCAGCCTGGAGTGCAGTGGTATGATCTCAGCTCACCATGGCCTCAACCTCCTGGGCTCAAGCCATCCTCCTACCTCAGCCTCCCAAGTAACTGGGACTGCAGGTGCATGGCACCATGCTCGGCTAATTTAAAAACGTTTTTTTTTTTTAGAGATGAGGTCTCACTCTATTGCCCAGGCTGGTCTCAAACTCCTGGGCTCAAGTGATCTTCTTGCCTCAACCTCCCAAAATGCTGGGATTACAGGCATGCGCCACCACACCCAGCCACATTTTCTTCCATAAGCTATCTATAGTTTACAACAATTTGGTAAAGTATACTTTTGTGAATGAAGATGGAAGCATTTA
>NW_012109796.1:184314-185484 GCF_000951045.1 Mandrillus leucophaeus | reverse complement strand
GCCTCCCAAAGTGCTGGGATTACAGGCGTGAGCCACCGCGCCTGGCCCTGAGAGCTACTCTCTTCAAACCTCCCTTGTTGCTCAAATGTGGCTAAAAGATTTTTGATGCTGACTCCTAGTCATCAATCATTCCCCCCGGTGTGAGACAAGACCAGCAACTGTGATAGTCTATTCCAGCAGCACCAAGAGACATCAAAACCTAACTACAGGAAGACTGACCAGTGATGCTTTCAGAGACAGATCTTGATTGAAAGAGGAAAATGTAAATATTTTCAGAATCAAAATGAAGCCACTAGTGTTGAAAAAAATAAAAATAAAAATAACACAACCACCTGACAAGTAGAGCTGGGGAAGGGCATTAAGAGAGAGTTCTCATGCTTATATACCTGATAACAAAAACACTCACGAAAGACGGCAAAAACCACAACCTTGCACAAAGGCCACCAGGACCTTACGCAAAGAGTACTTCTGCAAGGACATCTACCCAGCAACTGCCTGTCCAGCCTTAGACTGGTGTTGCCAAGGCTAATTTCAAGACCAGTTACATAATATTCATTTTTCCCTTTAGAAACCTTTGTCTGTCTTTACCTCCCTGAATATGCACATAGCTTATCAGGACATGCATATTCCCATCGCAATGATCTATTCTTAAAGATCTTTTTTCTTTTAGAGAGCGCCTCTCTGTGTTATTTATTGGGTTGACAATGGTCTGAGGGATTTTGAACTAAAACACATGACAAAAACAAATAAGTCGGGAGATGGTAGATTCTTTAAATCCTTGCATCATCTAGGAATAGATAAAACTACTAATCCATATCGTACTTTGGTAAGTAAAGTTTTCTTTAGAGCAACCATTTAAAGAGTACTGAAAGTAGATTATAATTAAGCTAATAGGGGATTTAAAACTAGAACACTTCAAAAATAGAACTCTAGAGGCCAGGTGTGGTAATCCTGTAATCCCACCTGTAATCCCAGCATTTTGGGAAGCCGAGGTGGGCAGATTGCCTGAGGTCAGAAGTTCGAGACCAGCCTGGCCAACATGGTGAAACTGTCTCTACTTAAAATACAAAAATTAGCTGGGTGTGGTGGGGGTCCTATAATCCCAGCTACTTGGGAAGCTGAGGGAGAATTGCTTGGACCCAGGAGGCAGAGGTTGCAGTGAGCTGAGAT
>NW_012109796.1:179413-180889 GCF_000951045.1 Mandrillus leucophaeus | reverse complement strand
GTTTGGCTCCCTAGCCTTAAGAAGTTAAAATATGTGATTCTTACGAGGTCAATGTTAAGAGAAACAGTTAAGTTTCTGAAGAATAATTATAATACACCTGTCATTCAACTGTAGCCCTGCATATTGTTTTTAAGTTCCTGTTGCCTGGAAACTGGGCTAGATCCTGATTCTCCTAATTTTCTCCAATATTTAGCTGCAACTCTTCACTATTAGTTAAAACTAGAAAAATGTTAAGGAACAAGTCTTGTGCTTGATGTATGGACTGTACCAAAAGTTCACCAAACCACCCAATATCATGACCAGAGAGGTTCAAACTACAAACCAGGAGGAGAAGCTGAAGTTTTTACACTGTAGACAGCATTTGCCAGGACATCAGAACAAGACTCCATGTCATAAAAAGACTTCCCCCCTTAATGCTACCTTTTTCACTGGGCAGGATAGTGGTATAATCGAAATATCACTATCTGGTAACTTAACAAAAACTAACCTAAACATTCTTTTGTATCCTTTGTTTAGTAAGAAAATGTCTGTGCTATTTCCAATACTACTTGCTATACTTGGATAAATTCATCTGGAAAATATGAGACCCACATACACAACATTTAAAAACAGGCCACATAGTTACAACAGGTCACACCTAATTCCCTACAGTTATTTGATTTATTCAATTATTGCCTTCAAGCCTAGGTTCATGGCACAAAATCATGATGCAAACGGAATTTGTTCTATTACTGTTAATTTTACTTTGTGTTTTCCCTTTTTTTTCTTTTTTTCGGGGGGGACGGAGTCTCACCCTGTCACCCAGGCTGGAGTGCAGTGGCGCAATCTCGGCTCACTGCAAGCTCCTTCTCCTGGGTTCACGCCATTCTCCTGCCTCAGACTCTCGAGTAGCTGGGACTACAGGCACCTGCCACCACGCCCCGCTAATTTTTTTGTATTTTTAGTAGAGATGGAGTTTCACCATGTAAGCCAGGGGCCTCGATCTCCTGACCTTGAGATCCACCCGCCTTGGCCTCCCAAAGGTGTTTTTTAAACTTTGTGTCTGTTACTTGTTACATTTTTTACAGAAGTACAACTCCTAACAAAATAATGCGGGTCCAGTACTTTGAGACTATAACAAAAGACTGTGGAACAGTCCAGGCATGCTGGCTCACACCTGTAATCCTAGCACTTTGGAAGGCTGAGGTGGGCAGATTGCTTGAGCTCAGGAGTTCAAGACCAACCTGGGCAACATAGTGAAACCCTGTCTCTTACAAAAAATACAAACAAACAAAAATTAGTCAGGCGTGGTGGCACACACCTGTATTTCCAGCTAGTTGGGGGGCGAAAGAGAGGAGGAGCGCTTGAGCCTGGGGGGTCGAGGCTGCGGTGACCCATGGTCGTGCCACTGCACTCCAGCCTGGGTGACAAAGGGAGACCCTGTCTCAAACAAACAAACAAAAAGACTATGACACAGACAAAATTGAACTTAATAAC
>NW_012109796.1:164167-174223 GCF_000951045.1 Mandrillus leucophaeus | reverse complement strand
TTATACCACCAGGCTTTGACTAAAATGTCCTATTTTAAAATGTGCATAAAAAGCCTGACTTTAAGAGTTTATTAAAGTGTTTATATTATTAAGTAATTGTCGCTTCCTCCTAAGCCCAAGAACAACCTTAAGACTATAAGTAAAATCTAAAGTCTGCCTTGGGGCTGGGCGTGGTGGCTCATGCCTGTAATCCGAGCACTGGGAGGCTGAGGTGGGTGGATCACTTGAGGTCAGGAGTTCAAGACCAGCCTGGCCAACATGGCGAAACCCCATCTCTACTAAAAATACTATATGTAAAATACTATAAAATACTATATAGTATTTTACATATAGTATTTATATATATATAGTGTGTGTATATATAGTGTGTGTGTGTGTATATATATAGAGTGTGTGTGTGTGTGTGTGTGTGTGTGTGTGTGTGTATATACGCGCCGGGCATTGTGATGCTCCCCTGCAATCCCAGCTACTTGGGTGGCTGAGGCCGGAGAATCACTTGAACCCAGGAAGTGGAGGTTGCAGTGAGCCAAGATCAAGCCACTGCACTCCAGCCTGGGAGACAGAGCGAGACTCCATCTCAAAAAAAAAAAAAAAAAAAAAGAATTACTAGAACATTTCTTAACATGGGTGTTTTTCATTAGAACTGTGGATCCAAGTTTGCATCTGTTATTTCCCTACCTTAACATGGGTGTTCTTCATTAGAACTGTGGATCCAAGTTCTAATGAATTTATTTCATTAGATACTGTTATTTCCCTACACCATACAGTTCTTTTCAGGTTTATCATCGTGCAGTTCTGCTGTGGACAAATTTGCTCAGCATTTGTTTATCCAATATATAGATAGACAGATAGATACATATATACCATTTTTTTATAAGGCTGGCTTATATGCATTTATTCATTTAATCTTTTTAAAGAATGCTTTCATAGGGTATAGTGGAGATTATCAATATATGTACATATATATGTGTGTGTACATATATACATGTTTCCCCCAGATCCTTAAAAATACCTAGTGATATTGCTTTCTGGCATCCATTGTTCTAAATTACTTTTTCCTACATGTAATGTGTTTTTTATCTCTGGGCATTTTTAAGATTTTTATTGATCCCATATCCTCTTTGCCCTCCTGAGTTTACCAGCAGCTACGGTAGACATTTTCCAGAATACTAAGGGCTAACAGTTTGCCTTCCTCCCTTGAGACTGCTAATAAAGACATACCCGAAACTGGATAACTTATAAAGGAAAGAGGTTTCATTGACTCATAGTTCCATACGGCTGAGGAGGCCTCACAATCATGGCGGAAGGTGAATGAGGAGCAAAGTCACATCTTACATGCTGGCAGGCAAGAGAGCTTGTGCAGGGGGACTCCCCTTTATAAAGCCGTCAGATCTCATGAGACTTATTCACTATCACGAGAACAGCACGGGGGAAACCACCCCTGCGATTCAATTATCTCCACCCGGCCCCACCCTTGACACATGGGGATTATTACAATGCAATTCAAGGTGAGATTTGGGTGGGGACATAGTCAAACCATATCACTTCCTATATTCAAGGTAGGCTCTTGATAAGGATACCTTATCAAGTATCCTTGATATGGTAAGATCCTTGATATGAGATGTGGGGTGGAGACATTTGGGCGGATGCACTTGAAAACACCAAATCCTCCATTCCTTTGAATCCCATCAGCTGCAGATTTTGTTCCCTGCCCCTCTAGGAAGGAGAGCCCCTCCCATTGCTTGGAGATCAGGCAAAGACCTCGCCTAAAGCCTCACAAGATGATATTTTCCCTCTTCCAAGTTCACCCTCACTTCCCATCACTTCCTCTATGTCAATCACTCGGGTTAAGTTTCCAACTAGTCCACATGGGGAATCACAGTCATGGCTATGGGAGGGCATTGTCTACTCTCTAAAGAACTGTGAGAGTTGCAGTACCTGCACATGTCAGAAGTGAGGGAGCTTGAGGCAAGAGAGATTGAGAACATGAGGCTGGGTAAAGGAACTGCTCATTGATATGGACGCACTCTCTGTGACTCAGGGTCTAACGTGGCAAGGACACCTAGAGATTGTTCTGTATAACGATGGATGATGGCTCATTGAAGATGGACACTAAGGTGGGCCTCACATATGTAAATACCATTAACTGCCTCAGCCTGGAGCATCTGCGAGAGAGGTATCTGTAGGCTCCTTAGAACGAAAGAAGTAGGCACATGAGAGTGGCCAATGAGAGGACGCACTTTTGGCTAAAGTTGGGGAGGGGGCACTGGAGTCACTGAGAGGCTCTGTAGTGGCTGTCCTGGAGGCCAGGATTGACAGTAGGACTTGCTGATAAAGAATTGGACTTCCTAGTGTCCATGATAGGATTCTGGAATAGCAGAGACTAAGTCACGGCACTCAACTGGTAAAGAAAAGAAAATATGGCTGGGCATGGTGGCTCACACCTGTAATTCCAGCACTTTGGGGGGCTGAGGCAGGAGTTTGAGACCAGCCTGGGCAACATGGTGAAACACTGTCTTGACAAAAAACGCAAAAATTAGCCGGGCATGGTGGCATGCACCTGTAGTCCCAGCTACTCACAAGGCTGATGTGGGAGGATCTCTTGAACCTAGGAGGCAGAGGTTGCAGTGAGCCTAGATCATGCCACTACACTCCAGCCTGGGCAAGCCAGACCCTGTTAAAAAAAAAAAAAAAAAAAAAGGAAAAAAGGAAAGAAAGAAAAGCAAAGATAATGACCACCATAGGCAGTCAGGCTGGAGTGGTGATCAGGAAGTCTTGTCCTGCAGTGCTCTGTGGCAATGGCTAATAGACCATGGTGTTCTTAGGGTGAGTTAGATGGGTAGAGAATGAGGGTGTTACTTGATTTTAACTGAAAGCGAGGGACCAGGGGCTTGAAAGCCCATTCGGTGATCATCTCTCTAATCCCTGAGTTCATATTTGGGATGCATGTACATGGCATTGGTTCTCTCACCTGTGGAGAAACGGCCAAGTGGAAGCTCCTAAAACTTCTGCCACAGCCAAGATAGTAAAACAGAGCAGGCCGGGTGGGGTTCCTCATGCCTGTCATCCCAGCACTTTGGGAGGCCAAGGTGGGCAGATCACCTGAGATCAAAAGTTTGAGACCAGCCTGGCCAACATGGCGAAGCTCCATGTCTACTAAAAATATGAAAATTAGCCAGGTGTGGTGGTGCACGCCTGTAGTCCCAGCTACTTGGGAGGCTGAGGCAGGAGAATCGCTTGAACCTGGGAGGCGGAAGTTGCAGTGAGCCGAGATTGTGCCAGTGCACTCCAGCCTGGGTGATGAGAGTAAAACTCCGTTCTCAAAAAATAAAATGAATAAATGAAAAAGAGCAATGCTGTAACTCAGGTGGAATCCTAAAAATCAATGTCACCTGCAAAGATTTAAAGATCAAGGTGGTGGTGGCCTCCGTCACATCCCTGTTTAATGTGCCAGGCTGGTCCCTGCCCAACCTGATGGATCTGACAGAGGAGAGGGTGTTACCATAAATGCAATCAAGCCAGGGCCCCACCTGCAGCTGCTGTGGCAGACATAAGGTCTTCACCAGAGTATACCAAAAGCCCTGGAAACTGATGTGTGGTGCATTGATGAGGCAAAGGTATTATTTTCAATTCCCATCAGAGAAGAGGATCAGAAACAGTTTGCAACCTCCTAGGAAAGACTGAAATTCACATTTGCTGTCTTGCCCCAGGGTTCTGTTAACTTGTATGAAGAAACTGAGGCTAATCTGACCCTGCTGGGGGATGTTATAGGATGTACCAGACACACTGCAGGAGCGACTGTAAGAGGCACTGGTAATGCAGCATGAAGCCTAAAATGTCAGAGCTAGCGTGATGAAGAATTATGACAGGCAGGCTAGGGGCAGTGGCTCACGCCTGTAATCCCAGCACTTTGGGAGGCCAAGGTGGGCAGATCACTTGAGGTCGGGAGTTCGAGACCAGCTTGGCCAACATGGTGAAACCTCGTCTCTACTAAAAATACAAAAGTCAGCCAGGTGTGGTGGTGATGCACGCCTGTAATCCCAGATACTCAGGCAGCTGATGCAGGAGAATTGCTCGAACCCAGGAAGTGGATGTTACCATGAGCTGAGATCGTGCCACTGCACTCCAGCTCGGGTGATGGAGACTCT
This sequence comes from Mandrillus leucophaeus, assembly GCF_000951045.1. Classification (NCBI taxonomy): domain Eukaryota; kingdom Metazoa; phylum Chordata; class Mammalia; order Primates; family Cercopithecidae; genus Mandrillus; species Mandrillus leucophaeus. The sequence continues at coordinate 170,075 of NW_012109796.1, read as the reverse complement.
GTCTCATAAATAAATAAATAATAAAATAATCATGAAATGCAGGATGTCAGAGCGAGCTCAACATAACCAGCGACACAAATTCAATGTCCGCTACTGAAACTAGGATGTATAACAACTGTAGCTCTAATTGCAATTAAATAGAGCTAAAAATCCACTACAACTCACTAGCCACTTGCTGGCTACCTACCTACATACATTCAGAGTGTTTTTTTGTTGATCAGTATGACATTCATTGATTATATATTTATAAATGGGTATGTTCCTTTGGATCTCGATTTCTTCCCCACCCGAGCTCATCTGCTCTTCATTACAATATAACCCAGACATTTGTCTTCCTGCTCCACAAACCATCATGCTGCTCTGTTACGTTGATGGCAGCATCCTAACTGGACTTGGGAAACAGGAAAGTGGCAACTGCTTGAATGTGGGGCATCTGTGTGCCAGAAAGTCGATGAAAAATACTACAGTGATTCTGGGTCCTGTAATCACAATGAAGCTTTTATGGATCCAATGGTCCAAGGCATGCCATGGCATTGCCTTTAAGGCGAAAACCAAGTTCTTGCACCTTTTACTTCCTACCACTGAGAAAGAGGCAAAGAGCTTCTGGCAGCCTCTCCCAGGGACCTAGCTCTGGCTCACTTCCTGAATAACTGAAAAGGCTGGTAGCTTTGAGTGAGGTCCATAGCAAGAGAGGACTCCAGGTTCAGGCTGGGATGCAAGCTGGCCTGTCACTTGAGCCATGTTACCCAGAAGACCCAGTGGAGCTAGACACATCTATTCTACTCAACATTGCACTATCAGTCCTGGTCATTCCAATAAGGCAAGAAAGAGAAAGGTACAATGATTGAGGAAAAGGGGCCACACCTGTAATCCCAGTACTTTGGGAGATTGAGGCAGGAGGATCACTTGAGACCAGGAGTTTGAGGCTGCAGTGAATCATGATCACGCCACCTCACTCCAGCCTGGGTGACTGAACGAGACCCTGTCTCTTAGGAAAAAGGGGAAAAAAAAAAAGATTGGAAAAAAGATATCATATTCTCAATCGATAGGATTGGGTATGTAGCCTGGGCAACATAGGGAGATCCTATCTCCACAAAAAATAAAAACAATTAGCCAGGCATAATGGTCCATACCTGTAGTCCCAGCTACTCGAGAGGCTGAGGTGGAGGATCACTTGAGTCCAGGAGTTCAGGCTGCAGTGAGCTACGGTGGCACCACGGCACCCTAGCCTGGGTAACAGAGCAAGACCCTGTCACAAACAAACAAAAAATATGATTGGGTATGAAAAAAGTATAAAAGAATCAACTGATAAGTTATTAGAATTAAATGACATTAGCAAGGTTTCTGGCTCCAAAATGAATAGTCAAAAATAAATTGTGCAAATATTCATAGCAGTTTTAGTCACAATACTCAAAATCTAAAAACAACTCAGGTATCCATCAATAGGTGACTATATAAATAAAATGTAGAATAGCTCTACAACGGTGTATTGCTCAGCTACAAAAAGGAACAAATCAGTAATACATATGGAGCCACTTACTGATTGATTAACTTAGCTCCAGATTCACCCTTCAGTCCACACCTGCTGTCATTGGCTGGACTCCGACTTTCTCCTTGGCTGTGGGCACGATGTTAAGCTTTGTCAAAAGAGGGTGCTCAGGCCGGGTACGGTGGTTCACGCCTGTAATCCCGGCACTTTGGGAGGCCGACGCAGGTGGATCACGAGGTCAGGAGTTCAAGACCAGCCTGGGCAATATGGTGAAACCCCGTCTCTACTAAAAATACACAAATTGCTTGGGCGTGGTGGTGGGTGCCTGTAATCTCAGCTACTCGGGAGGCTGAGGCAGGAGAATTTCTTGAACCTGGGAGGCAGAGGTTGCAGTGAGCTGACATCGGGCCACTGCACTCCAGCCTGGTGACAGAGCAAGACTCAGACTCAAAAAAAAAAAAAAAATTGCAGGTGCTGGAGGGAGCCTGCAGAAGGCAGGGGCTTGTGGATCTGGTGCCTTTTCCTTCCTTCCTCCCTTCTTCTTCCTCTAGCATCCATGTACATAGAGGACCGCGATGGTGGCCTGCCCCAGGCTTGGCTGAATGTCTCCACCCTGAAAGCAGCTGGCCTGTGGTTCCAGGATCCACTCAGACTGGCGGGGTGACCAACTCATCCAGGCTCTCCCAGGACTGGCCCGCTTTGCAAAGTGGAATGCCATGTCTGGGAACTCCCTCAGTCCCAGGCAAACCGGGATGCTTAGTTTCCCCACAGCCCAGACTCCTCCAACACAGCTTTTAAAGGTAGAGGAAAGCCCAGAACTCCGCGCTCATCTCCCCAGGTGCTGAAGGGCCATGTTCCCGCCAGGACCACAGCCCAGCCCTCCACAGCTAACGACAGAGGTGGCTGTGCGTCCGTTTTCAGGTTTTGTTCCCTTTTCCTCCCTTCCCTCTTTTCTCCTAAAATGTGCGAAGGAAGTTGGGGATGAGAGGGAGGCTTTTGACAATAATGAAGAACATCCCTGGCGTTCTTTCTCGAGAAGCCCTAACATCTACCACCCTGGGTCCCCTGCTTAGGATACTCACCGAGGACATCGATTTCAATGCGGCGCTCCAAGAGCCCCTGGAACACCCCAGGGAAGCACAAGAGGTAGGGGCGACTCAATCCAGGGACTCCAGCTGGGACCCCCGGCGAGTCCCTCAGCTACATGCCCTCCTGCCCTTGCTTGCAGCTTCACCCTTGGGAACTGTTTCTCAAAGTGGTGCCTCGGCCTGTCTGTAGGTGGAAGGCAAGAATCTGGGGCCTCAAAATCTGCAGGCTTAAGGAGCTCCTCTGGTGCGCTGACCCATACAGCAGCGCACCTGCGGCGTCTCGTGGCTGGCTCGTTCACCAGGCACGCAGCTGCACTTCACCAGATGACGCCGATTGTTTCTTAAAGTGGTGGTGCCTGGTCCACCCCACCACAGTCTTTATGAGTTCCAGTTGCTCCCCATTCTCTCGATATTAGAAGCGGCCAGGTTTGTCAAATTGTTGACAGTCTCGGGGCAGTAACAGTATCCCATTAGAACCTGCATTTCCCTGATTATTAATCAGGTGGAGCTTTTGTCATATATTTAATCGCCTAATCATGTTTTCTTCTGTAAAATGCCCATTCATGGGCCAGGGGCAGTGGCTCACGCCTGTAATCCCAGCCCCTTCGGGAGGCTAAGGTGGGAGGACCACTTGATCCCAAGTGTTTAAGATCCTATCTCTTAAAAAAAAATTAGTTGGGTGCAGTGGTGCATACCTGTATTCCCAGCTGCTTGGGAGGCTAAGGCAGGAGATGCACTTGAGCCCAGGAGTTGGAGGCTGCAGTGAGCTATGGTCACACCACTGCACTCCAGCCTGGATGACAGAGCAAAACCACCTCTAAAACACACCAAAAAAGCCCATTCATGTCTTTTTAATATTTTTCTCTTCAGGCCGGGCGCGGTGGCTCATGATTGTAATCCCAGCACTTTGGGAGGCCGAGGCAGGCAGATCACGAGGTCAGGAGATCAAGACCATCCTGGCTAACACGGTGAAACCCTGTCTCTACTTAAAATACCAAAAAAATATATATATATATTAGCTGGGCGTGGTGGTGGGTGCCTGTAGTCCCAGCTACTCCGGAGGCAGAGGCAGGAGAATGGCGTGAACCTGGGAGGTGGAGCTTGCAGTGAGTAGAGATCACACCACTGCACTCCAGCCTGGGCGACAGAGTGAGACTCCGTCTTAAAAAAAAAAAAAAAGAATTCGCTTCAGTTGTGTGTGTGTGTGTGTGTGTGTGTGTGTGTGTGCATATTGCTACTTAAGCCCGTCTCAAATGTATTCAGCGGTTTCATTAACATATACCATGTACAATAAAGGCCACAGACTTCAGTGCACAGCCTAGAATTTGAGCATAACCGCTACCCGGATTGATACAGAACCTTTACATCACCCCAGAGTCCTTGTGCCCCTTCTCAGGCATGTCTCTCTTAGAGATGTTTGCTATTGACAGTGCTTAGTTTTATCTGTTTTTGAACTTCATGTAAATCAAATCATAAAGTGTGTGCTCTTTTGTGTCTGGCTATGAGATTCACCCCTATTGAGGCGTTTATCAGGAGTTTTTTATTGTCATGTAATATTTTATAGCATGAATAAACCATGATTGATAAACACTTGTGCCATTTCCAGTTTGGGGCTAACATGAATTAAACTGCTATTAACATTCTTATTCACGTCCCTTTCTAGGCTTACGCACTCGTTTTGTACATACTAGGAGATGAATTGCTGGGCCACAGGTCAGGCATGCTCAGTCTTGGCAGATAATTTCTTAACAGTTTTCCAAAGTGGTTAAGCCAATTTCCACTCCCACCAGCACCATACGAGAGTTCCTGCTGCCCTACGTTCCCCCCAGCGCTTGGCATTGCCAATCCTTTTAAATTCCGGTGGTGGGTGTGCAGGCACATCTCATTGTGACTTTTAATTTGCAAAACTTGGATCACCAATGAGGTTAAGCGTTTTTCGTGTAGTTAATCGACCATTCACGTTTTCCTCTGTTAAATACCTGTTCATGTATGTTTCCATTTGTTTATCTGAATGCTTGTGACTTGGTAATATTTAGGAATTGTGCACATATTCTGGGCACCAATACTGTTTGGGTAAATGCATCGCAAATCTTTCCTCCCAGTCTCTCTTTCTTCCCTGGGGCGGAGAGGGGAGACTCTGCACTTCGCCTCCAGTGTCCCATGTGTGCACCGTTTTAACTGAAGATCTGGGCCACCGGGCTCAACACACACTTCCACGACAGCTGTGGCTTTAGCCGTCTGTCTGGATTCCTAGTTTCATATCCTTTTCGGCCAAGTATATTTCCTGCTAGCTCAGTTATAGTTACCAGTCCCCGGCCCTGTCACCATATTTCATTCAGAATTTTTTGGGATTTGTTTTAAGAGGCATAATCAGGATCTCTAATCTGCAGGTTGTCAGAACTGGAAGTCTCCAGTTATTTTGAATGTTTTCTTTTCTTTTCTTTTTTCTTTCCCCCTTCCCTCCCTCCCTTCCTTCCTTCCTTCCTTCCTTCCTTCCTTCCTTTCTCCTTCCTTCTTTCCTTCTTTCTTTTCCTTCTCTTCTCTTCTCTTCTCTTCTCTTCCTTTCCTTCTGACTGTCTCGCTCTGTTGGCCAGGCTGGAGTGCAGTGATGCAATCTTGGCTCACTGCAACCTCCACCTCCCACGTTCAAGCAATTCTCTGCCGCAGCCTCCTGAGTAGCTGGAACTACAGGCACATGCCACAACATTTGGATGATTTTTGTATTTTTTGTAGAAACAGGGTTTTTCTATGTTGGCCAGGCTGGTCTCGAACTCCTGGCCTCAAGTGATCCATCTGCCTCAGCCTCCCAAAGTGCTGGAATTACAGGTGTGAGCCACTGTGCCCAGCCATGTTTGAATTTTCATGTTCTCACTATAAGCATCCTCCACAAAAGGCAATGATTCTCAAAGTTCAGGTCCATAGACACTTGATCAACGGTGGGATGTTTGCTACAAAAACAGATTTCCAGGCCCTGCCCTGAAGTTGTTAAATCAGAATCTGTGGGGATAGAGCCCAGGAGTCTTATTTTTTGTTTAATTTATTTTAATTAATTAATTTATTTATTTTGAGATGGAGTTGCCCAGGCTGGAGTGCAGTGGTGTGATCTCGGCTCACTGCAACCTCCACATCCCAGGATTAAGTGATTCTCCTGTCTCAGCCTTCTGAGTAGCTGGGATTACAGGCACCAGCCATCATGCCTGGCTAATTTTTTTTGTATTTTTGTAGAGATGGAGTTTCACCACGTTGGCCAGGCTGGTCTCGAACTCCTGACCTCAGGTGATCCACCTGCCTCAGCCTCCCAAAGTGCTGGGATTACAGGCGTGAGCCACCG
>NW_012109796.1:142512-163392 GCF_000951045.1 Mandrillus leucophaeus | reverse complement strand
CACGAGGTCAGGAGATCGAGACCATCCTGGCCAACATGGCGAAACCCCGTCTCTACTAAATTAAAAAAAAAAAAAAATTAGCTGGGCCTGGTGGCACGCACCTGTAGTACCAGCTACTCAGGAGGCTGAGGCAAGGGAATCGCTTGAACCCGGGAGGCGGAGCTTGCAGTGAGCAGAGATCGTGCCTCCCGGATTCAAGCAATTCTCCTGCCTCAGCCTCCTGAGTAGCTGGGATTACAGGCACACACCCGGCTAATTTTTGTGTTTTTAGTAGAGGTGGGGTTTTGCCATGTTGGCCAGGCTGGTCTTGAACTCCTGACCTCGGATGATCCGCCCGCCTCAGACTCCCAAAGTGCTGGGATTACAGGTGTGAGCCACCGCGCCCGGCCTATTTTTTATTTGTATTTTTTATCAACAGCTCAGGAGCATCAAACAAGCTACAGACCGACCAGCCTGGGCATTCCTTCCCTGGCATGAGAGGGCTGAGGTCAAGTTTCACAGCCGTCACTTCTGTATTTGAGTGATGTCCACACAGTACACTCCAGTTTTTCCTATCAAGCTCATATTTCCTTTGTGAATCTTTTCCAATTGATCTTGGACCCCGCAGCCAGAATGAGGACACTGACATCTAATTTAGCTATGACCACTGGGGCACCAGTTGGTTACTCTCAGAAACAGCAAGATACTCCCCTGGTTTCCAGATGGAGAGGAAGAACAAAAAATGTGGACCTCTTTACGGCCCCAAGTCAGAGACGTCTATTCACTGAGCCCGCTGCCTTAGATTCATGGGGAGGTTATACCTGAAGCTGGGCAAGCATCAGGATCTCATGTATAGTGATATCTTTATGCACTCTACAAAACATAACAGACTGACAGGTGGAAATTCCATCATTGTATGTAATGGAGGAGAATGAATAGCAACAAACCTCCTAACCACTTTAAAAAATATATATGTATTCATTGATAAAACAATTTTATTGAGAAATAATTCACATACAAAATTCATCCATTAAAAGTATACAATTTAGGCCAAGCGTGGTGGCTCATGCCTTAGCACTTTGGGAGACTGAGGCGGGCAGATCACCTGAGGTCAGGAGTTTGAGACCACCCTGGACAACATTGGGAAAGCCCATCTCTATTAAAAATACAAAAAATAGCCAGTCATGGTGGTGGGCGCCTGTAATCCCAGACACTTGGGAGGCTGAAGCAGGAGAATTGCTTGAAACCAGGAGGTGGAGGTTGCAGTGAGCCGAGGTTGCACCACTGCCCTCCAGCCTGGGCGACAGAATGAGACTCTGTCTCAAAATACATAAGTAAATATAAATTAAATAAATAAAAATAAAAGTGTACAATTTAATGGTTTTTAATATGTCTACAGAATTGTACCATTCCCATTAATTTAAGAACAATTCATTGTCCCACAAAGAAACCCCATACCCATTAGCCGTCACTCCCCATTTCCTTCTCCCCACCTAGTCTCCTGGCAAACACTCCTCTACCTTCTGTTTCTATGGATTTGCCTATTCTGTACATTTCACATACAATCATACATGGAATTACACAACATGTGGCCTTTTGTGTCTGGTTTCTTTCTGATGCTTTCGAAGTTCATCGCGTCGTAGCATGGATCAGTCCTTCGTTCCTGTTTATTGCACAGTAATATTCCATCATATGAATATGCCCCATTTTGTGTATTCATTCATCAGCTGAACGCGTTTCAATTGTATCCACTTTTGGACTGTTATGAATAACGCTGCCGTGAACATTTGCATATAAGTTTTTGTGTGGACAGATGTTTTAATTTCTCGAGTATATGCCCAGGAATGGAATTGCTAGGTAGTTTGATAATTCTGTTTAACCTTCTGAGGAACCGCCGGGCTGTTTCTTTTTTTTTTTTGGCTGGAGTGCAGTGGCGCGAACTCGGCTCACTACAAGCTCCGCCTCCCGGGTTTACGCCATTCTCCTGCCTCAGCCTCCGGAGTAGCTGGGACTACAGACGCCCGCCACCTCGCCCGGCTAGTTTTTTGTACTTTTAGTAGAGACGGGGTTTCACCATGTTAGCCAGGATGGTCTCGATCTCCTGACCTTGTGATCCGCCCGTCTCGGCCTCCCAAAGTGCTGGGATTACAGGCGTGAGCCACCGTGCCGGGCTCTGCCGGGCTGTTTCTAAAACAGCTGCAAGACTTTACATTTCCCCCAGCAGTGCATGAAGCGTCCAATTTCTCTCCATTGTTGCCAACACTTGTTCACATCTGTCTCTATAACCACCCTATGGGTGTGCAGTGGTATCTCATTGATTTTCACTTCCCTGATGACTAAGAACGTTGAGCAGCTCTTCATATGCTTATTGGCCATTTGTATGTCTTCTTCTGAGAAGTGTCTATTCAGATCCTTTGCCCACTTTAAAATGGGATGGCTTGTCATTTTATTTATTATTGAGTATTATTGAGCAGCCCCACCTGGGAGGGCAGGGCTCTTCTTCCTCTATCATTCTGTTATGAAGTGTTGCAGTAAACATCCTTGAACGTGTCTCCCTGTGCACGTGTGAGTTCAAGGGTAGAAGCTGAGAAGTGACATTGTCCCATGTTGAATGGGTGGGGTACGTTATGTGCATTTCACATTTTAGTAGATGCTGTCACGGTGCCCTACAAGGCGACTGAACCAACTCATATTTCCCCTGCAGTGGGAGAGAATCTGTCTCCCCAGTTTCACCAGTCAGTTCTCTCTCTCTAGGGCTGGACAGTGCGGCTACCTTGTTCACAAAAGGTGGGTGATTCAGTGAGAGGCAGGACAGCACAGTGGGGTCACATGCCCTAGGTCGGCCGCCGGCTGCCTGTGTGAGCTGAGGAAGCCATTGCCCTCTCTGAGCCACAGTTTTCCCATCTGGATGATGGAGATCATAAGTTTTCTCCTTTGCCAGCCTCTTGTGTGGGTGAAATGAGCCTGTGTGTGCCAAGACCTCACCATAGGGGCTGGCCCAGGACCGCTGCACAGCACGTGGACTCCCGCCTATTTGCGGTCTGCGGGTCCCTCAGATGCCTTCTTTTCCAGATCAGGCCAAGGAGGGGTGAGGACTAGGCTGATTTTTAAAATCTTGCCCAAATTCCTTTCTAGGGGGTCTGGGAAGTCATGCCCTACAAACCATAAATTCTCATCAGATGGGTTTTATTTAACTCTGTATATCGTGACTTACTTTCCAATCTGACTCTGGCGTAACAAGAGAAAATGTCAACATGTTTCACTCCAAAATCTACTTCCTTGCCATACCTTGGAACCGCCCTGCCAAGTCTCTTGTGGGAAAAATCCACATTCTACAGAGAGTCCCCTTCCCCTTTGTTTTCCTTCCTTCCTTTCCAGATTCAGGAGATAATCAGCTAAGAGCCAGGCACCCTTTTAAGTCCAATAAGAAACATTTTACAACCTGCTCTCTCCGAAGTCTGCTGTCTGAGAGCTTCCTCTGCGCAATAAAGCTTGATCTCCGCAATCCTTTATCTTAACCTCAACATTTCCTTTCTATTAATCCCAGGTCTTCAGATAAACTCAACCAATTGTCAACCAGAAAATGTTTAAATTTACCTATAGCCTGGAAGCTCCACACCATGCACAGCCCCCCCTACCCGCCCCCTAGCCCGCTTTGAGTTGTCCCGCCTTTCTGAACAAAACCTGTGTATTTCTTAAATGTATTTGATTGATGTCTCATGCCTCCCAAAAGTATATAAAACCAAGCTGTACCCTGACCACCTGGAGCACATGTTCTCAGGACCTCCTGAGGGCTGTGTCACGGGCCACAGTCACTTATATTTGGCTCAGAACAAATCTGTTGGCCGGGCACAGTGGCTCACACCTGTAACCCCAGCACTTTGGGAGGCCAAGGTGGGCGGATCATGAGGTCTGGAGATTGAGACCATCCTGGCCAACATGGTGAAACCCCGTCTGTCCTAAAAATACAAAAATTAGCTGGGTGTGGTGGCGGGTGCCTGTAGTCCCAGCTACTCGGGAGGCTGAGGCAGGAGAATTGCTTGAACCTGGGAGGTTGCAGCTAACCGAGATCGCACCACTGCACTCCAGCCTGGGCGACAGAGCCTTAAAAAAAAAAAAAAAAAAAACTTAAAATATTTTACAAAGTTTGACTCTTTTCGTCAACAGGGAGTAGCCCAGTTCCTCCCCTTTTAACTTCTGTCAAGCACAGTGATTAACGTGGCAATCAAACCAGAGCTTTCACCACGGGATCACTGCCTGGAAGAAATAAGACTAAATGGAAGTAAGCACATGGATTAAAACTGAAAATGGGCCAGGCATGGCGCCTCATGCCTATAATTCCAGCGCTTTGGGAGGCTGAGGCAAGAGGTTCACTTGAGCCCAGGACTGCCCAGAGACCAGCCTGGGCAACACGGCGAAACCCCGTTTCTTCAAAAAATACAAAAATTAGCCAGGCGTGGTGGTGCATGCCTGTAGTCCCAGCTACTTGGGAGGCTGAGGTGGGAGGATGGATTGAGCCGGGGAGGTCGAGGCAGCAGTGAGCCGAGATCATACCACTGTACTCTAGCCTAGGTGACAGAGCAAGACCCTGTCTCAAAGAAAAAAAACAAAAACTGAAAACGGAGCTCTTCTATACATATGTAATTTTTTAGGTGTTTATTTTATTTTATTTTTTTGAGACAGAGTCTTGCTGTGTCGACCAGGCTGGAGTGCAGTGGTGGGATCTCAGCTCACTGCAACCTCCGCCTCCTGGGTTCAAGCAATTCTCCTGCCTTAGCCTCCTGAGTAGCTGGGACTACAGGCATGAGCCACCACGCCCAGCTAATTTTTGTATTTTTAGTAGAGACGGTGTTTCACCATATTAGCCAGGCTGGTCTCGAACTCCTGACCTTGTGATTTACCCGCCTCGGCCTCCCAAAGTGCTGGGATTATAGGCGTGAGCCACCGCGCCCGGCCAAGGTAGGTGTTTTAAAAGCTGCATTTGTTGAGTGCTTCTGGAGCCAGGCACTGTGCTGAGATCTTTATCGGCATCACCACTCCTTATCCCACAGCAAGCCTGTGAGGCGGCTACGGTTTCTAGCCTCAAGTTGGTTGTGAGAAGAGAGACTCTGTGGGTTGGGACTCCAAGGACACACCACGCGCTGGTGCTGGAACCACCACTTGTCCCAGGTCTGACTCCAGAGACCCGGCCTGCACTCCACTTTACCACCACTGTGGGCTTCACCTGTCCTGTGTCCCCAGACCCCTACATGAGGCCAACTTCCAGCCGCCTCACCTTCAGGACGCATGAGACTGTACCCAGCACGCTTTATTGGCTTTTTAGGGGAGTTTGCAGAGGTTGGGGGGCTGGGGGCAGGGGATTAACTCTTTCCCTGGGGCGGCGCTCCTGGCTCTGAACCCATCAGGGGATTTTCTTGGGCAGGGGATTAATGATGCCGCTCTCGATGTATTCAAAGACGGTGTATGGGTCCTGGTCTCCGTTGAGGGTGATGGCCGACCCATAGAGCTGCTCCAAGTCGGCCGAGTTCCTGTAGAACAGGTCCATTTTCAGCTTGACCTGCTCTTCAGCATCCTTCGGGTTCTGCAGGAGGCGAGCCTGGATCTCCATGGTGGGAGGTGGCTTGTACATGAGGTGGTACCTGCAAGGGAGGAAGGAAAGCAGGTGACCCACGGCCTGGCCCAGAAGCAGGGGAGAAGGGGACCCTCTACTCTATTGTGGACCAATTTGGGGTGTCCTGGCCACCACCACCATCGCCAAACATTTGCTGCTGTGGACCGCTGTGTGCACACCTTTGACTGATGGGCGCTGGAGCTACAGAGATACCCATGATGTGCTCTCCGCTCAAGGGAGAGGGAGAGAGATCAGTGATAGAAGGACAGAATACAATCATACATGGGCAAATTCTTTCCTTCCTCCCTCCCTCTCTCCCTCCTTCCCTCCTTCCTTCCTCTTTCCCTCCCTACTCTCCCTTTCTTCCCTCCCTCCCTTCCTCCCTTTCTCTTCTTCCTTTTCCTTTTCTTTTTTGAGACAGGGTCTCACTCTCTCGCCCAGGCTGGAGTGCAGTGGCATGATCTTGGCTCACCACAACCTCTGCCTCCCAGGCCTGCACCACTACTGTCCAGCTAATTTTTGTATTTTTAGTAGAGAAGGGGTTTCACCATGTTGGCCGAGCTGGTCTCGAACTCCCGACCTCAGGTGATCCACCCGCCTTGGCCTCCCAAAGTGCTGGGATTACAGGCGTGAGCCACCGTGCCCAGCCTCTTCTTCCTTTTTCCTCCCTTCTATTCAATGTTTATCTGCACTGAGTCCAGCGTTAAATCTGCCGCTGACAGTGCTATGGTAAGCAGGACAGGCACTGGCTCTGCCTACCGAGCTCACAGTTAGCTGAGGGAGTGGGACATTACAGCACCTGTGGAGATGGAAGGAAGTGCCACAGCCGTTCACTGTTGGGAGAGACTCCAGGGACAAGGTGACATGAAGGCCACAGTACTTGAGATGGGAAAGCTACAAACTCCCATGACAAATCAGGTCTACGTTTTAGAAAAATCCCTGCACTTCCTTCCTGCCCCGCCCCACCCCACTCCTGCGTCCCTACCAAGAAATGGGACCCTGATTGTCAGGAGAGATGGCAACACCTGCCTCTGAGTGACTGTGAGGTTTTCCATTGCATTTCAACATGAGTGCAGTGCTTGTACTTGGTCAGACTGCAGAATCAAACTCGGAATTTACCTCCTGTAACTATGGGAAGCCTCAAAGGAAACTTGTGCCCGTGGGGATGTGTTTGTACAGCAACCACCGCCGGGATGCATCGTGGTTGAGGAAAGGCCAGTGAGGAAACGCACAGGTGACGCCCATCCCAGGCTGCTGTTTCACATGCCGAGATTAAGCTGTTGACCCCAGGATAGAGTGGGTGAACATTTCACCATTGTGTTGCTTTAGATACACATTTTCTGGTTATTCTTCCAGGCAAAGAGGGTCAACAGATATTGCACAGAACAACCAGTTGGATAAAGTCCATTTTGATAATCGTCCTTCAGTGGTCACCAGTGTTATCCCTGCAATGGTTCCACCATGGCATTGGTCAGGCAGTTGGGTCTGGCCCCTGGCAGCCCCCAGATTGCCAATCGCCAGGAACACAGCACAAACCTCTCCCCAGTGACTGGATCAATTCTTCTCAGAGTCAGCCGCTCCATGATGGAATCAAATGGCACATTCAGGAAAAATACCCTATAAGGAAATAAACCATATTAATAATGGTTTTTATTTCCTGTATTTTATGATGCTTTGACATCCCGGGTCTTGCGAATCCTGGAGAGACTGCTTCTCCCAGGGCTGGCTAACTCCTAGAGCCAGCAAGCAATGCGCCTGCAAAACTGCCTGTCATGTACAACCCAACCACTCCAGAGCCTGTGTCCCCAACCGCTTCCTTCATCTGACTCTCATACCCCAAACCAATATTTTTCCTGCCCTAAATCACCACAGGGCTGGGTGCCAAGCATCCCTATAGACCAGAGCCTGTCAAAATTATTCCAACTGCCCAATCCTATGCTTGCTGTGACTTGTCTGCCTTCTGGGACACGCTATCCCCTCACTCCTGCTGCCTCCTGACCGACTGTGGTGCCTCCCCAGGTGGTCCTGCATGGTGTGGCGTGCCCCCCTTTTCTTGGGAGCTGTGAGTAATAAACTCTTCTTTCAGTGACATTGACTTCTCTGTATCATCACCTGGTTACCTCTATACATTAGATTTTGGGTGCAATTAAGACAAGAACAAGCAGATGGTCATAGGGAGCAAACCCCAGGCTGGACTCTCGTCACCCCAGACGAGCGTGGGCATCATTTCCACATGTGGGTGGAGCCACTGGAGCCACTGCTCAGGGCTCTGGGATACCACATTTGGAGGTCACCAGGGCCAGATGCGGGACAGGAGGGCCCCCTGTAAGGATACTCTCAGCTCCCCTGGTTCAGGGACAGCTCTCAGCCCCCATCGCTCCTGGGGGTGGGACTCCCAGGGATGGGGATCATTGTTTGGGTGAGCTTTGGGGGAACCTCTTGTTCTCCAGAGCCACACAGTCTAGTCACAGAGAGGCTAGACTGTCACCTCCACTATGGACTTGCTGTGTGAGCTTGGACTACGGACCCAGCCTCTGTCAGACCCAGTTACCCCAACTCTAAAATGGGGCTAATTATAGTTCCCTAGTGTTGAAGATTTAACGCGATAAAGTGTGTGACAAGCTCAGTGTGAGGTCTGCACAGACTCGGTACCCCAACGTGGCAGCTCTTATAATTTAATCACCGTTCCTGGATACCCTTCCTGGGAGTTCAGGCTCCCTGACTGCCCCTGCCCTCCTTGGAGAGGTGGGCTTGGTTGTTCTCCGCTTTCTCTCTTTCTCTTTCTGAAAGGAGCCCTGGACCCAAAGGAGCAGGATGCTCCTGCCGATAAGCCCAAATCAGAACCCAGCAGAAGAGATGAAGCTCACTCCTCCTGATTCTCAGACTGGGAGCACCAGGAAATTCATCTCTCAAATGCCTAGTTCCAATGGTTTAATCCTCACCCTCCTTTTTAGGACAATGGAACACTTACTTTATATAAAACCTTTTTTTTTTTTCTTTTAGAGGCAGAGTCTCACGTTGTTCAGGCTAGAGTGCAGTGGTACAATCACGGCCCACTGCAGCCTTGACCTCCCAGGCTCCATCGATCTGCCCATCTCAGCATCCTGAGTAGCTGGGACTACAGGTGCGCACCACCCGACCCAGATAATTTTTGTATCTTTTTTTCAGAGATGGGGTCTCACTATCTTACCCAGCTGGTCTCAAACTCCTGGGCTCAAGAAACCTGCCCTCTTCAGCCTCTCAAAGTGCTGGGATTACAGGCGTGAGCCACCATATCTGGCCTATATAAGACCTTAGGAGAGTGGTTCTCTACCAGGGGTGATTTTTGTCCCCCAGAAACCATCTGGCAAAATGTCTGGAGCCATGTTTTGTTTTCCCAGCTGGACGGTGATGCTGCAAAGCACCTTCTAATGTACAGGACAGCACCCACCTCAAAGAATGATCTGGGCCCAAATGCCAAGTGCATGGTCGAGGAGCCCTGTTCACACAGTGTGTGAACACACACAATGACAAGAGGTGTGGCTGCTCTGGCTGGGAGAGGTGGGGCTGGGGAAAAGCCAAGACCCCGAAGCTCCCACCCACAGAGCTAAGCCAGGTCTTCTAGCGCTGAACCATCTTGGTTCATTTTTTAAAAGTAACTTTTGGAACATTCCATTGCTCACTTACTATTTGCTCGTTTGCCCTTTAATTCATTTATACATATATTTATCAAGTGCTGGCTGCGTGTCGGACACAGTAGGAAGCTCCAGCGTTTACCAGCTCACCATATGGAATTTAGGCACTACATTTAAGAATCTCCTCCTTGACGACATTGACGGGGTCCTATGACTGGCATGTGCAGTGTCCACTGGGGCCAAAGTTGGTGACAACATCAGCGACAACAAGAAAACATCAGTGACAACAAACACTCCGTGTGCACCTAAAGCCCTGTATTCATTTCACTTTCAAGAAGGTAAACTCAGGCCAGAAGCACCTCTACGTGCGGAGAAAACACACACAAATGAGACCTCCCTGCTTCCCTCCTAGCATCATCAAAAGATTAAATCAAAAGATGAATCGAAAGATTAAAATCCCAAATGTGGAAATCCCGAAAGCCAAATTCTGAGCGATTCGTGCGTTTTCAGCAGTGCCCAGGCTAGCTGTATCATGTTAGGCGGGATTATTACCTTGTTATTGTCTTGGAAACTAAATATGGTTTCGGGAGGTACCTATGGGTGCCAAGTCGACAATACGGTGGGAGACTTTTCAGTTATTTTCAGACTGCCTCCTCCAAGTCAGTGAACAAAAGCAGCCAGTCACTGACATCCTTGGAATTCTCCAGATGTGTCGAGCGGGCTGCCAAGAGGCCACGCTTTGGTAGGTCCAATGGGACACTGGTTCCCATGGGGCCCAGACCTACCTTTGGGGCACAGGTGTCACCTGCTTTGTCCAGAGCAATAAAGCACGTGCTCAAGAAATGCTTGTGAAGGAATGAAGAAATGAACCAACGGTACCCAGGCCTAGCATTCTTTTTAAAGTCTCTGCCCGCTGCCTGTTTTTTTATTTTTTTTTCATCCCTGCTCCCCCCACCGCCCAAAAAAAAAAAACTCATCTAACTGGTAGAACTGAGAGTGATCTAAAATCCTAGGGTTGGGCGGGATCTTAGACCTGTAATTCCCAGGGATCAGCTGCATCAGAGTCCCATCAGGAGCCTTTGACAGTGGATGACTATGCCCCTCACCCAGAACTGCTGAGTCAGTGGCATTGGAGGGAGCCCAGTGTGGCCCTGGTGACTGGAATCCACTGCCTTGGAAAACACCCAGGCCAGGGATTCTGAGCCAGGCACCCCACGGGTCCTGTGAGCCCCGGAAATTCGATACAAACTGCTGACCACATGGAGAATGTGTGCCCTCCTGGGTGCTGGGTGGGCTCGTCAGATTCTCAAAGGGCTGCTGGTCCTTAAACGTCATTATGAATCTGGGTCAAAACCTCACGTTCTACAGGGAGATGAGGGACCTGGCCTCGGCAAAGCTGGGGCTGCCCCCGATCCCACACGCTGTCCTCACGTTCACTGTTCTCCTTGGCTTGTAGGCACCTTTTCATTCTCCCGATTCCCTCTGGGGCGCCACCCTGATCCCCTCGCATCCCTGTGGCTTGGCTGGAACTACCAGGTATGGATCATAATCCTGAAAGACCAATCCCCAATGTCCCAATCCCAAACGCTGAAATCCTGAAAGCTCAAAATCCCTGAAGTCTACATGATAATGTCTAAAACCCTGAAGATCACAATTTCAAAAGACTAAAATCCCAAATGTGGAAATCCTGAAAGCTGAATTCTGAGTGATTTGTGTCTTTTCAGTGGTGCCCAGGCTAGTTGCACCATCTTGGAAACTAAATATGGTTTCAGGAGGTGCCTATGGGTGCCAAGTTGACAATAGGTGGACTTGCGGACTTAATTTTATGTGTCACCTTGACTGGATGAAGGAGCACCTAGCAAGGTGGTAAAGGATTCTTTGGGGCATGTTTGTGCAGGTTTCTCCAGAGGAGAGGGCGGTGAGTCTGAGAGGGTGGGTGCGGAAGCCCTACCCTGCCCTCAGCGTTGGTGGGCCCTGCGTAATCAGCCAGGGTTCCGGAGACAACCAATACAGAAGGCGAACTGGTCTCTCTCGGAGGGCTGGACAGGCTGTGCTTCTGCTGCCTTGGACATCAGAAATTTGATTTCATGGAAGTGCTTATCACAAGGCTGACTGTGTGTGAGCCCTGCATATGGACATGGAAAGTTTAAAACTTCCTCAGTGAATGACCAGATGTCCCATTTATGCATCTGCATTTGAGAAGGATAAAGTTTCTTGAGAGCTCAGCTCTCTGGATGACTATATACGTGGTGGTGACCCATCTGGGTTTTTGGTCAATCTTGTCAAAAGACTTAAGTTGTGCTGAGGTGGGAGGATCCCTTGAGCCCAGGAGTTCAAGGCCAGCCTAGGCAACATGACGAGACCCCGTATCTGAAAAACAAAACAAAAAACAAAGGTAGGTTGTCTGTCATGGTATTTCAGATGACCACAGTTGCAAAGCTGGGTTCCCACAATTACCAACCATAGTAATATGCATCTATACATTTCATTTTTAACCTATGTCTTGATGAAGATGATTCATCTACTCAAAACTGTAATACCCGTGTGACTGCTATCAGTGTACCTGGAGTGTTTATGCTTGTTAAACAAGCTTGTTTATGCTTGTGAAACACCTGAGTGTTTATGCTTGTGTTTATGCTTGTGGAATACGTTATTATGACCAATTTTATTGTGTAAAGTGGCCACAAAATGCTCTGTGGTGTTTTCAATATCTCAGATAAATCCCCTTTTCAAAATGTAAATAAACATCTTTTAAATAATTAAAAAATGTTTTTTTCCAGAATTATATTTTTGGGATTTCGATCTTTCAGCATTGTGATTTTCAGAATTTTAGACTTTAGGAATTTCTGACTTTTCAGGATTTTAACATCTGGGATTATGGCATTCAGGATTATGTCTTTCAGGATGATGATCGGTTCCTGAACTAGTTTGCCCCAGGGCTGCAGGGCTGGGCCTGATGGAGGCCCAGAGGTCACCAATCTGAGTGCTGGCTCCTCCTGGCCACAGGGATTTGTTTAGAATGCAAGGCTGATCCAAGCCAGGTCTATGAGAGGCCACCCCAGGGCTTGCTGGAGAGAAGTGAGCTTCATTTCTGCTGAGGCTGCAAAGGCAATGAAGTGGAAGCCCGGGGTTGCCTGGGGCCCGCATCCATAGAAAGCCTGAGAATGAAGTTCACGCCATGACAGTAGAAAGATGGCGAGACATTGTTTGGGGCCCTGGATCAAGCTGTGCCTGTAGCCAGCCTCAGCACGTCACTGACATGAATATATATCTATCTCTTCTCTTGCCTAAGCTGGGTTTCCTGCAATTGTTACCCAAAGGACACATCATATGTTCAGTTTTTCCAGTGCCACTTGCTTCTAGAAAATGTGTGAACTTAAAACAACTGTGAGTCCCTGAGCACAATCGCTTCCTCCTTTGAGGTCAGCTTCTCCCGTGGCCTTGCTTCTCCCTCTCTCACTTTGCCCATGCTGTTCACTGAGCTTTGCTTCTGCCCAGTCACCAGAAAGCCCCTCACTGGTGCCTGATGAAAACTGCAGCTGCCCGGCTGGGCGTGGTGGCTCATGCCTGTAATCCCAGCACTTTGGGAGGCCGAGGCTGGTGGATCATCTGAGGTCAGGAGTTCGAGACCAGCCTGGCCCATATAGTGAAACCCTGTCTCTACTAAAAATACAAAAAAAATTAGTCGGGCGTGGTGGTGGGCACCCGTAGTCCCAGCTACTTGGGAGGCTGAGGCAGGAGAATTGCTTGAACCCGGGAGGCAGAGGTTGCAGTGAGCCAAGATCGCGCCATTGCACTCCAGCCTGTGCAACAAGAGCAAAACTCCGTCTCAAAAAAAAAAAAAAAGCAAATAAAACTACAGCTGCCCCTCCATGAAGTGAGTCCAACTGTTTCCCCAGCAGCCTGGAGGGGCCGGGAGCCATGAAAAGCCACGTCCTCCTTGCACATGTGCTTGATAATGACTTCCATTCACAATGTGCTGCAAAATAACAGCCACCAAAAAAAAAAAAAAAAAAAAAAAGTGTAGTTAAAAAGAAAAGGGTAGCGGGGTGCAGGGGCTGGAGCTCATACCTGTAATCTCAGCACTGTGAGACAGGGTGACAACCCATCAAAAAAAAAAAAAAAAAAAAAAACCATGCGAGATCGGGGAGTGTGTAAACACAGGGAGTGCAGGTGTCGCAGCGGCTTTCATCCCTGACGCTGTGAACACGCGGCCCCCCTCGCACCCCCGGTACTGCGAGGCCCAACAGCAACACCAAAACACGGCTGTCACCGCGGCTGGCGGCTCTGGATGCCGACGCCAGTAGAAAGGAAGCAGGTTTGGAAATCCCTGATAATTGAAGCTGCTTCATAAACAAGCCCCATTTGAAAGATTTTTAACCCAGCGTATCAAGACTGCTTGTCGTCATTCAAGGGAATGGTTTGTGAAAGGCTGGCAAGATCAGACGCACAAGGACACCAAATGGGTGCTTGAAGCACACTGCTGGGGACAGCCTCGCTGCGGAGGGCCCTGCTCCATGCTGGTAGCTTCTGGTTATCCTGGTTCATCGCGCCCAATGGGAGGACCAGGTGGCGGGGTGCAGGGGCAGCCCAGGCCACTCTGCTGAGAGCTACTGCCCTGTGCACACCCCCAGCCACTGGTTTTCTGTTTTCTGCTGTTTATTTACAGAGCCAGGAAAGGGAGAAGGGTGAAAGCAAAGAATACTGAAAACAGGGTGTGCTGGGCAGACCCTCCTGGTGTGGGTAAGGGAAGTGGGTGCCTGGATTGGCCAGGGGCGGACACTCTACCTGCCCCTGGGTTTGCAGAACTTCAGGCTGGTAGATGCTTCAGGAAGGGAGGTGGAAGGTGCCTTGGGAGCTCTCTAATCCCTGCTCCAGGTGGGCACCTGGATCAGCTGCCTCAGCACCTTCCTGGAGCTTATTAACGGTGCTGCCCACTCACTGGAGTCCATGTTTAACAAGATCCTCAGTGATGTGTAGGCACGTTAAGGTTGGAGAAGGGTCACTCTGATCCGTGTTTCCAAGATTTGTCTGGTGTTGAGACTTATCTGGAAGGCTCACCTAAAATACAGATTGCAGGCATCCCTTCCCCCAAGAGCTACTGAACCAAAACCTCCAGGGGAGGGACTGGGAGGCCTTTATTTGTAAGTCAGCAGTTCGGGTGATTTTCATGCCCAGGCAGGTATGGGAGCCATGGCTCTAATCCATGGTCTCACCCTTGGCCGCACCCTGAAACCAACAAGAGCTTTGAGCATGCTGAGGCCTGGGCACTACTCCCGGAGATGCTGGTGTAATTGGTCCAGGGTGAGGCCTGAAAATGGGGATTTTTAAAAGCTCCTCACTGGGTGTGGTGGCTCACATCTATAACCCCAACACTTTGGAAGGCTGACACAGGAGGATCGCTTGAGCTCAGGAGTTCAAGATCAACCTGGGCAACATAGTGAGACCCCATCTCTACAAAAAGACTTTTAAAATTAGCCCAGTGTGGTGGTGCACTGATAGTTCCAGCTACTTGCGAGGCCGAGGTGGGAGGGTCGCTTGAGCCCAGGAATGTGAGGCTGCAGTGAGCTACAACCACACCACTGCACTCCAGCCTGGGTGACAGAGCAAGATCCTGTTTAAATAAATAAATAGATTGGGCACAGTGGCTCACGCCTGTAATCCCAGTAGTTTGGGAGGCCGAGATGGACAGATCGCCTGAGGTCAGGAGTTTGAGACCAGACTGGCCGGCACGGTGAAACCCCATCTCTACTAAAAAAGACAAAAATTAGCCAGGCACGGTGGCGTGCGCCTGTAGTCCCAGCTACTCAGGAGACTGAAGCATGAGAATCGCTTGAACCCGAGAGGTGGAGGTTGCAGTGAGTGGAGATTGCGCCACTGCACTCCAGCCTGGGCGACAAAGCAAGACTCCGTCTCTAAATAAGTAAAAAAAAAAAAAATCTTAAAATATTTTACGAAGTTTGGCCGGGCGCGGTGGCTCAAGCCTGTAATCCCAGCACTTTGGGAGGCCGAGATGGGCGGATCACGAGGTCAGGAGATCAAGACCATCCTGGCTAACATGGTGAAACCCCGTCTCCACTAAAAAATACAAAAAACTAGCCGGGCGAGGTGGCAGGCGCCTGTAGTCCCAGCTACACAGGAGGCTGAGGCAGGAGAATGGCGTGAATCCGGGAGGCGGAGCTCGCAGTGAGCTGAGATCCGGCCACTGCACTCCAGCCTGGGCGACAGAGCGAGACTCCGTCTCAAAAAAAAAAAAAAAGTAAATAAATAAAAGCTCCCTGGGTGGCTGTAGTGTGTAGCCAGGGTTGAGTACCACTGCCCTGATTCAATCTACTTAGTCTACTGGGTCCCAGAGAGCTGAGGGGTTCGTACTCTGTCACTCTGATCATTGGTGTCAGATATCCAATGACAACTGGGGGCTCCAGACCCACCCTTGTAATGCCCCCTCCAGCCACACTGCCTGAGACTCTGTTTGAAGAACACAGGAAGCCTCTTTCCTCAATGACCTTGAAGCTCATCCCCTGCTTTCATCACTGGAAACTGAGGGTGAAATTTACTCTGGATCCATGGATGGATTTCGCAAGTTGAGAGATACGATGTACAATAACTGACTGCAAATATGATGCCCAGTTCTGCCCAGAGGCAGGGGCCTGACTGTGTTGGCCTCTTGATCTTAACCAATAAGCCTCCACTATTGCAAAACCCTACACAAAGCAATATGATATAACCACAGGGAGATACTACTTCACACTCAGTAGAATGACTGTTACACGTTAAAAAACAAACCATAAAATAAGTGTTGGCTAGACTGTAGAGCGATTGGAACTCCTGCACATTGCTGGTGGAAATATAGCATGGTGCAGCCTCTGTGGAGAATGGTATGCTGGCTCCTCGAAAAATTAGACACAGATCCAGCAGTTCCGCTTCTGAGGATATAACCAAAAGAACCGAAAGCAGGGACTTGAACAGGTATTTGTACACCAATGTTCTTAGCAGCATGATTCACAACAGCCAAAAGGTGAAAACAACCCAGCTGTTCATCAATAGATGAATGGATAAACAAAATGTGGTCTATACAGTCATGCATTGCTTAATAACAGGAATACATTCTGAGAGCTGTGTTGTTTCTTGAACATCATGGAGCACACTTACTCATACCTAGTTGGTATAGCCTACCACACAACTAGGCTACAGTCCTGTACAGCATGTTACTGTACTGAATACTGTAGGCAATTATAATGCAATGATAAGTACTTGTGTACTCACACATATCTAAACATAGAAAAGGCACAGTAAAAATATGGTATCAGAATCTTATGGGACCACCATTGTATGTGTGGTCTGTCATTGACCAAAATGTTGTTATGCAGTGCATGACTGTACATACAATGAAATACTATTCAGTCTTTTTTTTTTTGAGACTAAGTCTCCCTCTTGTCCCCCAGTCTGGGGTGCAATGGTGCAATCTTGGCTCACTGCAACCTCTGCCTCCCAGGTTCAGGCGATTCTGCTGCCTCAGCCTGAGTAGCTGGGATTACAGGTGTGTACCACCATGCCCAGCTCATTTTTTTGTATTTGAAGGAGAGACGGAGTTTCACCATGTTGGCCAGGCTGGTCTCAAACTCCTGACCTCAGGTGATCCGCCTGCCTTGGTCTCCCAAAATGCTGGAATTACAGGCGTGAGCCATCATGCCTGGCCAATCAGTCTTAAAAAGGAATAAAATTCTGACACATGCTAAAACCTGGATGAACCTTGAGGACATTATGCTAAGTAAAATAAGACAGACACAAAAGGACAAACATTGTATGACTCAATTTTTTGAGGTCCCTAGGGTAGTCAAATTCATACAGACAGAAAGTAGAATGGGGCTTCCAGGGGCAGGGGGAAGGGGAAATTGGAAGTTAGTGTTTTCATGAGTCTAGAGTTTTAGTTTGGGATCATAAAAAAGCTCTGGAGATGAGTGGTGGTGATGTTTGTACAACAATGTGAAGGTATTTAATGCTACTAAACTTATACTTCAAGATGATCAAAATAGTAAGCTTTATGTTATGTATATTTAACACACGCACACGCAAACACAAGCAGTTAGTAGACATTATAATGAAGGCAACTGGGGGAGAGAAGTTCTCTGACCTTGAACAAACTTACAATTTAATGAGGTTCTGAATACATGCACGTATACAAATAAACGCATGGACAAAACAATGAACCATATGATAGTATTAATTCTACACAAACTATAATGCAAATGCTACATAAACTCTTTCAGAAAATAGAGGAGGAAGGAATATTGATTTTATTAGTCAGCTTTTCCTTGATACCGAAAACCAGACAAAGACATTAAAATAAAACTACAGACCAACATCCCTCATAAACACAAATGCAAAAATCCTTAGTAGAATATTAGGAAATTTAATCTAGCATTACATAAAAGGAATAACATGTTACAACTAAGTGGGATTTAGCCTGTGAATGGAAAGCTAACATTCAAAAGTCAATCAATATAATTTACTGTATCATTAGAAGAAAAAGTTTATAATCATCTCAACAGATGTGGAAAAAGATGTGACAAAATTTTACACCAATTCCTGATAAAAACTCTCAGCAAACTAGAAATAGAAGGGAAATTCCTCAACTCAATGAAGGGCATTCACTTAAAAACTATAGTTAAGATCATACTTAATGCCCAAAGACTAAACACTTTCTCGCTAAAATTGGGAACAAGGCAAGAATGTCCACTCTCACTTCTACTATTCATCATTAAACTGTGAGTCCTGGATTGTACAATAAGACAAGAGAAGGATATAACAAGCATATAAATTGAAAACAAAAATATCCCATCACTGTCTCTATTTGTCATCTATTTGTAGATGACATGATTGTCCAAACAGAAAGTCCCAAATAATTTTCAAAAAAGCTACTAGAATAGGTAAGTTTAGTGAATTTGCAGGATAAAAGATCAATATACAAAAAAAAATGGTCTTTCTAGATATTGGCAATAAACAGAAATTGAAATTTTAAAGTACCATTTATAATAGTACAAAAATAAAATATTTAGGTGTCAATTTAACTAATACTAGGTCTGTGTACTGAAAACTACAAAACACAAATGAAAGAAATCAATAAGACAAATAAATGGGTAAGCTATACCATGTTCATGGATGCAGAGACTCAATATTGTAAACTGTCCATCATCCTCTCCTAATAGAGCTACAGATTCAATGCAATTTCAATCAAAACATTCCAATATGTTTTTTGTTTGTTTTTGAGAGACAGGGTCTCACTCTGTTACACAGGCTGAAGTGGAGTGGTGCGCAGCGGTAAATCATAACTCACTGCAGCCTCAAATTCCTGGGTTCAAGTGATCCTCCCACCTCAGCCTCCTGAGTAGCTTGGAAGGCATGAGCCACCATGCCCAGACAACAAGTTTTTTAAATATTCTATACAAGTTAATTCTAAAATTTATATGGAAAAAAGGAATTAGAATTATTAAAACAATGTTTAAAAAGAAAAGCAAATTGATTTTAAGACTGACTACAAAACTTCAGTAATCCAGACAGTGTGGGGGTATTAGTGAGAAGACAGACACATAGATCAAAGGAACAGAATACAGAGTACAGAAATAGACTCCAACAAATATCATCAATTACTTTTTAACAAGGTTTGAAGGCAATTCAATGGAAGAAGAATAGTCTTTTCAACCTAGTGATGCTGGAACAATGGGACATCCACATGCAAATAATAATCTTGACCCACACCTCACAGCATATACAAAATTCAACTCAAAATGGATCACATACCTAAATGTAAAACCTAAAACTTATTAAACTTGTAGAAGAAAATCTTTATGACTTTGGGTTGAAGATTTTCCAAGATATGACACTAAAATAATGATCTATAAAATAAAGAATTGATGTTAGACTTTATTAAAAACCTAATAATTAAAAATATCTGCTCTTCAAGAGACATTAAGAAAATGAAAGATAAGCCACAGACTGTGAGAAAGTATTTGCAAAACACATACCTGACAAAGGATTTGTATCCAGAATATATAAAAATGTGAACTACATGCACAATACTTGACATATACAAGGAGGCACAGACAGACCCCTTACTACCTTAGTATTTGCAAATGTGATGCTCAAACTGGGAAGATCTGGCCTAGAAAAATAGTTTCCTGAAAAAGGCTTAATCTGCCTCCTCCTTCCATGGCAATGACGCTGTTTGGGTTTTAAATGAAGTCTCAGCTTCTGTCACACAGAGCCTCTTCTTGGGTCTGAAACACACATCCAGGGTGCACCCTTCTCAGGCAGGCTGCAGCTGACTCTGGCTGTGGAATAATTGTGGGGTGTCTCTCGAGGGGAGCTTCGCAGTGACCACCACAGAAGGGACCCAGAGAGAGAGGAGTGCCATCCAGAAAAGTGCAAAATGACACAGTGGATTGCCACTTAGAATGATCGGCTTATCTTTAATTAAATGTGTGCCCGTGACACATCAGAGTGGAGATGTAACATCGCCATCGAGCAATGGCAACCTGTGGGGCATTCACGTAACACAGAGCAGGAGTGGCCGTTTTGTATGGATTTGTCAGGACAAGGTCTCTGTCTAGTCTAAAGGGAGAGAGAGGCCGCATCCATGCCTAGGGGCAGGTGTGAGCAACAGGCTGTTAGAGAGTGCAAACTGAAATGGAAGATGAGGATGAGCAGAGGATGAGAGGAAGAAAGCAGCCTTGGGAAGAACTGGGCAGAAAGTGCAAGTGAGTCATGCAGAGGCTACCAACAAACAGAAAACCAAAGTGAGCCACTGTGGGAGGAGTCGGCCTCTGAGTACCCTGGGCGTGGGCGGTCTGAGCACCGGCGCTGGGACAGCCTTGCAGGCGCTGTGTCCTCCGTTCCTGGCATGTGCTAAGTGCTAAATAAATATTTAGCACACGATTTCCCATTGCTGAATTACTTTTTTTTTTTTCCCTTTTTTGAGACAGAGTCTTGCTCTGTCGCCCAGGCTGGAGTGCAGTGGTGTGATCTCAGCTCACTGCAACCTCCACTTCCCGGGTTCAAGTGATTCTCCTGCCTCAGCCTCCTGAGTAGCTGGGACTATAGGCGCCCGCCAACATGCCCGGCTAATTTTTTGTATTTTTAGCAGAGATTAGGTTTCACCACGTTAGCCAGGATGGTCTTGATCTCCTGATCTTGTGATCTGCCTGCTTTGGGCCTCCCAAAGTGCTGGGATGACAGGTTGGAGCCACCGCGCCCAGTCAAAGTATCTTAACATGGGCAGTTTTCACATCCTCAAGTCTATTCCCAATGACTATTCGACTCTTTTTTTTTTTTTTAATTTAAAAAAGTTTTAAAACCAAGTGCCTCCTTTTCTGTTGATCAGTACAATTTGATCACAATAAATATGTCCTTTATAGCTCAGGGTCAATTCAAACATTCATAAGAGCACAAATAATACTTTGTTCAGACCACTCATTTGGTACTCTAACAAAACTATTGTCCATTTCTAGCTAGACTGGGACCGGAGGGGCAGTTCAGGGATGTTTCCCTTGGGCAACCTCTCCTTTGAGCCAAGGATAGTTTCCAAAGGAAGTAATCCAGGGGATACACTTGCTCATTGGTGAACACTATTACAACAAACAACACAGAAGTATGTTCATGACTTTTTTTTTTTTTTTT
>NW_012109796.1:132077-141552 GCF_000951045.1 Mandrillus leucophaeus | reverse complement strand
AAAAAAAAAAAAAAAAGACTGTTGCTGCTTATCTTTACTTTCTCTTTTCAGCTCCATATATTTACAAATCTTTTTACAATATATAATATATGATTTTTGTAAGGAGAAACAAGCCAGAGTTTTTTTTGTTTTGTTTCATTTTTTAAGTCAACTTCAAGCCAGACACAGTGGCTTGTGCCTATCCCAGCTACTTGGGAGGCTGAAGCAGGAGGGCTGCTTGAGGCCAGAAGTTTGAGACCAGCCTGAGCAACATAGTGAGACCCTCTCACTAAAAACAATTAAAATAAAATTTAAAAAGTCAACTTCTACTAACATGGAAGTCAGGAAGAAAAGAGAAATACCCTGTGTACCACCAGCAACAGCCTTGCCTTTCGTAAACCAGGTCCAGGCCCCAAGAGGGGAGGAAGGGCAGGTTGATGGCGGGGATGTTACGAAGTAGTGGCAGAACAAGGCCCTTACCTTGCAGGGCAAAGCACGCATTCTTGTTTGGTTCCCACACAGTGGCATGCTGGTAACCCAGCTTTTGGCAGTGAGGTGGGTCGACCCCTGATTTGTAGCACTTGCCAATATCCCCATCATCTAGTCAATTTCAAGCTGCCACATGCCGTCCTTAAATGCGGAAGAGAAGTCCACATTCGGACCTCAGGAGCTGGTGCAGGCCAGTTCTAGCACGCCCCTGCCACAGCAGCCCTCTAAGGTGGAGCAGGGATTACTGTTCCCATTTTACCAACAAGGGTACTAGTCAGACGGCCACTTTTTATCAGGCACTGTGTTTGAAGCCAGGCACTTCCTGTGTGTTGTAATCCTCACAACACCCAAATGAGTGATTATGGATGATGCTGACTTTTCACATGAGCAAACACATGAGGTCCAGAAAGATCAGATGCCTGCACAAGGTTATTTGGCTAAAAAGGGGTAGAGACTTGAACCCAGGACAGTCTGCTTCCAAATTCGTGCCCATAACCACGTGGGGGTACCATCTCTCTCCAACAAGGAGCTCATCTTGCACTTAGTGACCGTGTGTGGTGGGCTGAGTTCCTTGCTTTGAGCCTTCTCCAGAGGTGCGAGACAAGGAACAGACATTTCTAGGGAGGTGAGAGGGAAGAAGTAAGGTTCCTGACTGCACAGTGGAATGAGCAGCTGGGATGGGTGGGACTTGGTTCTGGTCAGCTCCCAGTTTGCATTTGGAGATGAATAGAGACGTGTGCACCTCTGGCCTCCTGCAGTCTTAGAGCTGAGCACCCCCCCACCCTACTCTGGGGCTGCATCCCTCACCTGCATGGGGGGCCCAGGCGAGGAACCCACCCAGGCCTTGGAAAATGCGGTTGATGAATGGTCATCTTCATCTCCAGGGCTGCACTCCTTATCAGAAGCATTTGGCTCCTTTGTTGATGGGTGCGGATGCAGAAGGGTTGACCAATCCTAGTGTCCAGAGACTTCTTTGAGGTGGCCTCTGGTGTGTTTGTCCTACTCTCAGAAGATGGTGGGCCTGGGGGTCCCATCCCCAGCCTGAGGACCCTCACTATCATCTGGCTGTTCCCAAGTGGCACCTGGCCACCCAGCCGTCCCTGCCACATGGGTGGGAGTGCCTTTTTCCCTCGTTTCCTGGGATACCCTGGGCAAGTTGAATCACCTATGGCAAGACCAGCCAGTCTGTGCCAGGTCATGGCACCATCTGCACCAGCAGCTCTCAGGTGCACGTATGGGGCACAGGAGCACACTTTAAAAACTCTGGCAGGGCCTTTTTCCTGGTTCCGGGCAGGGCCTGTGTCCGAATCCCCCCCGACATTGCTCTTTCACGCCTGTGCACACTTGGGAGTTAGCAGTCAGTGCAAAGTTCCCGCATGCTCCTGGAAACCCATCGTCTTCGCTGGGCACTGCACCGCACCTTCTACCTGGCACTCAGAGCTTTAACAACCACTTAGCTTGACAGTGGGAACATTAGTCAACACCGATCAACACTGAAGTGGCCCTGTTTGGACACCAGTCAAGATCCATTGGTCAGCAACAGCCCCCAAAAAACAGCTGGGTTGGTGAACATTTCCTCCACGTCCTGAGGTACGGCCGGTGCTGAGAGGCCCCACTCAGATCCCCCTTCCAGAAAGAGCCTGAGGCTCAGCTGTAAGGAGTGTGGTTACCACAGCCTCCAGCTGAAGCATCTTGAGGGGCTGGAGCTCTAGTTTTTGTTTTTGTTTTGACATCTTTACTGAGCTATAATTCACCCGTGTAATGAGTCTAATTCAATGGATTTAGTATATTCAGAGTTGTGCCATCATCAACACTATCTAAGTAGGGAATATTTTCATCACTCCAAAAAGAAACCCTGAATCCACAAAGTCACTTCCCCTTCCCCAGCTCCCAGCCCTAAGCAAGCACTGATGGACTTTCTGTCTCCACGGATTTTCCTATTCTGCACATTTCACAATACACGGCTCTCCAAGTCTCCATCTAGGATAAAAAGAAAGTGGACTTCACAAGATTGTGTTAAGGATTAAATAAGATGATCCACAGAAAGCACTTAACACATAATTACATAGAAGATCCACGAGGGCCAGTGTGCCAGGCTGCTTTCATTTAGCCTGATGTTTTCAAGGTTCATCCAGACTGCTGCATGGATCGGAGAACTTCATTCCTCGTGCAGCCAAACAGGGTTCCATTCTTTGGATCTCTCACATTTCGTTTATGCATCCACCGGTTGATGGACTTGGACCTTTTTTTTTTTTTTCTTGAGAGAGAGAGTCTCATTCTGTTGCCCAGGCTGGAGTGTAATGACAATCACAGCTTACTGCACCTTCGACCTCCCGGGCTCAAGCAATCCTCCCACTTCAGCCTCCTGAACAGCTGGGACTACAGCACATGCCACTACGCCCAGCTAATTTTAAAAAACATTTTTTGTAGAGACAGGGTCTCACCATATTGCCCAGGTTGGTCTTCCGGCCTCAAGCAATCCACTCTCCGTGGCCTCCCAAAGTTCTGGGATTACAGGCGTGAGCCACTGTGCTGGCCAACCAATGGATTTTTAACCTAAGCTTTTGAGCCAAGGTCACACTCTGGGGTGACCTTTGGCCAAAGACTAAGCACGACAGGGGTACCAGGGCCTGGCATTTCTGCCCAACGCAGCCCTCCGAGGGGCTGTCAGGGGCTGCGCCAGGTTTGCGTCGTGATCCATGGCTCCTCACCAACCTGATTTTGGGTTCTTTTCCTGGTCCAGGTGTGCCTTCCCCATTAACTCCTCTTCACTCCTGACCCTGTGTCAGCATCTGCTTCCCGAGATCGCATCCTGACAAGGCACTTAGTGTGTAATAACAACACAGAACCCACGTGGGCCCCCACACCAGCGCTCTTCTGTTAGGCCTCCGTGAGGCCATTTCATCCTCATCACAAACTTGAGAGGCAGGGGGTGTCATTAGAACAGATGAGGGAACTGAGGGACAGAGGAGTTCAGCAACCAATCCAAGTTCTCCGGCCAGACGTGATGGAGCCACGACTCAAAACCCAGGTGGCTTCTCCAGAGTCAGTGCCCTTGGTCACAGCACTCCATTGTGATTCTGCTCAAGGAATAAGGTGGGGACGGGGGTTTGGCCTCCCACTGCTCGGCTCAAGCCACAAGCCCTGGCTGCGTGTGTAGCTTTAGCTCCCCGGGGCTGCTCTGTGAGGCCCAGGTTCAGAGCCAGCTGGAGTCAATGTCATCTTTCTCCACCTGCAACAGATCAGGTGGAAGAGATTCGAGGCGGGAAACACAGCAGATGCTCTGCCATGGAGGCCTACCCATGTGTCTCTGCTCGTGACCTGACCTGCCATCGGGCGGCCCCACAGGCACGGGTCTGAGAGGAGGGTGTGCAGATCCGGGATCTTTGGGTCACCTGGAGGACAAGTGCATCTCCTTGTCACCGGTCACTGGAAACGGGGAGCGGAGACATGGGTAGGTGTGCTAATTTTGAGGTTTCCTTTCTCAGAGTCAGTCTCCATCAGTGACAAGTGCTGCTATAAAATCTGTCTCTGGTGAAAAGTTACATAAGCACATTCCAGTGTTCCTCTGCCACAGCACCGCTGCTACCCACCGCCAGATTCCCCAGCCCTCACTTTTCTGCTGTATCTATATATCTATCTATATAAACATGCTGCAGAGAAACCTGTGTTTTAACCTTTTCTGCAGATGGAGCTTTTCCATGAATCCCTCTGTCTACAAGTGTTTTACTTCTTGGTTTTCATTTTAATCCTTTGCCTTCCATTAATCAGCACCAAAAGTGTTTTATTGATATTTCCTACCTGCCGGGCACTGGTAGTAAGCACGTTACATGCTTATTATTTAATCCGTGCTGTCTTATTTAATCCTCGTGAGAAGTACACGACCCAGGTACTGTGATCGTGCCCATTTCGAGGGTGCAAAGTCTCGGGCTCTGAGAGGCGTAGGGTTGCCTCCAGGCTGGCCTCCAGGGCCAGCTGAATGTAGGACGCTCCGTTACTGCTCTAAGTTCTCAGATGTAAAATAATCATGCTTTGCTCCCTGAAGTCGGCAGAGCCTTCCTGAAGTCTCCAGTGAGGATCAGGAAACGGGCAGTGAACCTACCGGGACTCAGGCTGGCTAGCGGGCGGGACTGGAGTTGACCCTGCTTACGTGCCCCCGCTCTCCCGGTGTGCGAGACCCCACCTCAGACTTCCCCGTGTCCCCCGTTACATTGCGGGTGTTCCGGCTCCCACCCTCCAGTGTGCCTCCCTAAGGACACCGGGCACAGCTGTCTCTCAGGACTAAAGATGAATTCTACAGATTCCAAAAGACCCTTCGTCCCCAGTCACAGCTGCCTTGCCTAAAGAA
Source organism: Mandrillus leucophaeus (assembly GCF_000951045.1). NCBI lineage: Eukaryota > Metazoa > Chordata > Mammalia > Primates > Cercopithecidae > Mandrillus > Mandrillus leucophaeus. The sequence goes on along the minus strand of NW_012109796.1, from coordinate 136,736 downwards.
TCTGCCACTGTGGTTGTTAAACCCACACTTTAATTACTCCAAAATTATGTTAAATCCTTGCATAAATATTGCAGTGGCATCTTCTGAAGAATTTCATTACAGTAAGTGTGGGTTGCCGCCAGAGCTCTCCACTAAAAAGTAAGAGGAGAATAGACACGTGCCAAAAAAAAAAAGGATAGATACTGTTTTCAAAATAAAAAGGCAAGAAGGTCATCCTCTGTCAGATCACGCAGGTGTCAAAGAGAAACGGTCTCATAATAGCAGAAATCTCCCATTTTACAGACCGAAGGGGAAAAAAACACCCTTCAGCCCTCTAATCTAATAGGATTCACTTCTGGAAAAACCTAAATCTGATTAAATATTAATAACCAGTGGTATTAATTAAGGGGGAAAAGTCCATCAACAGAACCCCAATATGTTTACAGTGTCCCCAGGAAACTGGGAAAATTCACAATCAAGTGTGTAAATGTTCTAAAAAAGGGTCCTGAATATTTTATGAATATTTGTCATAAAACAGAAATAATAACCACTGTGCAGAGCTATTAGAATTAATATTTATGCTGCCCGCCATGAAATATTCATGGGGACAGAGAAAGGGGGGCCGTAAGACAAGAATTAATTTACATTGGGCTCGGTTTACCCGCTGGCTTGATGTTTAAAGACGGTTGACAAGCCTCCATATGAATCCGCCAGTCACTTCCCACAGTCTGCGGAGTAGAGGGGGTGGAGACGGGTCCGGGCTGCTGACAGCTCACAGATTGAGTTTCTGACAGCCCTTAAAAAACCTAAACGGACCCCCACCTTTTTCCCCTTCTTCCATTGCCCAAGGCGCTCTGTTCTGCCACCGTTCATCCGATCTCCCCTTCCATCTGCTGAAATTAACGAATTAATGAGCGCGATGCGCTTTACGGTGGGGCCCTATGAATGTTTACAGGCGATTAAATTATAATGCGGGGCGGCTGTATAATTCATGAACCAATTAAAGGAAGTGTTAGTTGATTTGATGGGATGAGGACGTACAAAATGCATTTAACTAATGGGGAACCGCGGGCTGCCCAGGGCCGGCTCCCTCTCTCGGATTACGCGGCTAATTGCTCGACTTTACGGGGCTGTCACAGATAGCCATGCATATTTCATTGTTCTCAAATACTTCAGTTGTGTGCGTCCGTGTCGTGGCTGTAATGTGGAGAAGGCCGGCCAAACTTGGGTGTAGTTACAGTGCCGAGCTGGGCCCCGGCAGAAACCTGAGCTCCAGAGTCGGGTGTCTGGGCCATTAGGTGATTAAAAAGGCTCAGCATGCGATCGCCTTTTGTTTTACTACGTTCTCTTCAGGACACTAATTCCGGATGCTGACTTCATGACCGTTGCGGCACTGGGGCCCTGATCCCTTTTTTTCCGGGGAATGGAGGGGAGGTCCACAGCCCCCTGTACTGTTCAAGCCCTCTGAGCCCTTGAAACCCAATGTCCCCAGTGCAGGGGTCCCTCAGGACAGTCCACCTGAGACAATCCCCAAGCTAAGAGTTTCCCTCAGGCCTGACTTTGTCCATCTGTACAAGGTGGTCACTGGGAACTTCTTTAAACGCGGCCTAAACTTGGACCCAAACTTGAAGCTGTCATCAGCTCCTTGAAGTATGTTTGGAAGGAAATCAGCAGAGAAGAGCAAATGCACCCTCCCCAAGAAGAAGTAAAATTACCCTGGTGCTCAGGAAGAGAGGATGCTTCCAGAATTCTGTGAGCCGAAGGACAGCGGAGACAAAGGTGGCTGACTTCCCAGCCGGAGCAAAGGAGATGTTGAGTTTAGGGAGATGCTGCGTTCATCCAGCAATCCCAGTGCACTCTGCGGGGAGCAGGGTGAGACCATCGGAGCCGCGCAGCCAACCAGTCAGTCCTCCGAGATGGTTCTATTCTCTCCTCTCACTTCCAAGCCAAAGCCTGGCATTCACCTGAGCCAAGCACACGCACGCATACACACACAGACACACAAAACAAATGAAAAGCCCTGTGGTTACCACCTTCAATCCTCCCGTGGACACCTACAGAATAATTTCTTTTACTCCCACTTTCGTGAGTAGGGCCTGGGCAGCAGCCAGAGCTGGGGCTTTGGGGTCTGCACTCCTGGGACCACGGTTCACACCCTTCTGCAGACACCAGGGCTGTGTGGTCGAGGGCAGCCCCAGGTTCCCCATCTAAGGGGACAGGAATGGCAATAGGTGAGGAGGATTAAAAGCGCTAACCCGTGGCCTCAGTGTCGAGGCTGGCACGTGATAATTACCCAATTTAGTCAGTCAATACTGTTATCACATGATAATAGAGATTCTGACTCATGCAGCAGGGAGGCTACATCCATCACTTTTCTCTTCCACAAACGCACATGACAGTAGGGTTTGGCTTCCACCCCTTAATTGCGCAGTGGACACTGTGCTGTCAAATGAAGCGAACAATGAGGTCTAAAGAATGCCTTATGGAGGCAGCAGAATAGATGCAGGTGGAAAAGGCTGCAGGAACCCGAGGGCCACACGTGAGGAGAGCACTCAAACAGTCTTAGCTTCAAGGACGAAAGAAGGGCCAACCGCACATTAAAAGAAAGGAAGTTCACTTGGTCTAAAATATTTAATTGGGGCCTAATTTAAAATGAAGTTATCAATTAGTAGCCAAGCTGGGTTTAACGCATTCTGGTTTCAAATAAAACCAAACTATCATTCATCAAATACCACCGCCTTAAATATTTCACCGTTGTTACCTTATATCATCTTACAAAGTAAACAGTATTCTCAATGCATACATAGGGCAACTGAGGCTCAGAGGAGCCAAGTGTCTTGGTTCAGAAATCTCTTTTAAGCAAATATTTGTGCAAGCATAAAGATATAGGGACAAGATTTCTCACTGCTGAATTACTTTTCTGAGACAGAGTCTCGCTCTGTCGCCAGGCTGGAGTGCAGTGGTACGATCTCGGCTCACTGCAACCTCCGCCTCCCGAGTTCAAGCGATTCTCTTGACTCAGCCTCCTGAGTAGTTGGGACTACAGGCGTGTGCCACCACACCCAGCTAATTTTTGTATTTTTAGTAGAGACGGGGTTTCACCATGTTGGCCAGGATGGTCTCGATCTCTTGACCTCACGATCTGCCCACCTCAGCCTCCCAAAGTGCTGGGATCACAGGCGTAAGCCACTGTGCCTGGCTTTTCTTTTTTCTTTTTTTCTTTTTTGAGATGGAGTCTGGTTCTGTTGCACAGGCTGGAGTGCAGTGGTGAGATCTTGGCTCACTGCAGCCTCTGCCTCCCAGGTTCAAGCGATTCTCATGCCTCAACCTGTAGCTGGGATTACACCATGCCTGGCTAATTTTTTTGTATTTTATAGAGATGGGGTTTCACCATGTTGGCCTGGCTGGCCTTGAACTCCTGACCTCCAGCGATCTGCCTGCCTTGGTCTCTCAAAGTGCTGGGATTATAGGTGTGAGCCACCACGGCTTGCCTTACTTTATATGTCTGCTTTTTATTTATTTTTGTTTTTACAATGAGACTGTACTATTTCTACAATTAAGAAAAATACTAATTATAAAATCACAGGCTGGACGTGGTAGCTCACGCCTGTAATCCCAGCACTTTGGGAGGCCGAGGCAGGCGGATCGCCTGAGGTCAGGAGTTCGAGACCAGCCTGGCCAACATAATGAAACCCCATCTCTATCAAAAATACAAAAAGTAGCCGGGCATGGTGGCAGGCACCTGTAGTCTCAGTTACTTGGGAGTCTGAGTCAGGATAATCACTTGAACCCAAGAGGTGGAGGTTGCGTGAGCTGAGACAGCATCATTGCACTCCAGCCTGGGCAGCAAGAGCTAAACTCCGTCTCAGAAATAAATAAACAAACAAATAAATAAAATCACAAGAAAAGGTTTATTGTTAAAAACAGAAAAGTGTGAATTTTCAGCTACAGGACCAACATAATGGTGATAACATGTAAGATTGGACCAGACTTCCTTATGTGCAGATCACACAATGCACAGATCTAAAGCTTCATGTGTCTGAGCAGTGGTCTCAGTCTCTTATCAAACCCCCCATATCATTGTGGAATCAGAACTTCATTTCAATGAGAGTGGGCAGACTGGGGACAAGGACACAGCAGATGCTGGCCACTGAGAAGGACAAACAGTGGGACGACCTTTCACCCAGGTGCCAGCCTCCCAGGTGCTCAGGTGCAAGAGGACTCAGGTGAGGAAGTGTGAAGAGCTCAGTGCAAATCAATGCCTCTGGTTTAAGAAAATCAAATGATGTTCATTTGTTCATTCAACAAATATTTACCCAGTGCTTCCTAGATGCTAGTTGCTGGCTGCCCTAGGAACTACAGATCTAGTGGTGAACGAGCCAGGCACATTCCTGGCCTCCCACAGCTTACAACGTGTGTTTAGATGCACACAGATACCATCTGCCTGTGGTACTTGGGGTTGATCTCGAGATTAAAAGATGCAAATATGTACTATGAAAAGACCAGTTTGCAATCGGCAAAGGGATGAGATCCACAAGTTTTTCAGTAAATATGGTTTGGACAAGAAGGGTGAAGTACACGCTAATGTCTTGGATGGATAATGTTTCTGATGAAGTGGCTAAGTTGTTTTTGTTTGTTTGTTGTTTTGAGACTAAGTCTCACTCTTGACCCGAGGCTGGA
>NW_012109796.1:107030-130812 GCF_000951045.1 Mandrillus leucophaeus | reverse complement strand
GAGTAGCTGGGATTACAGGCATGCTCCGCCACACCTGGCTAATTTTTGTACTTTTAGTAGAGACGGGGTTTCACCATGTGGGCCAGGCTGGTCTTGAACTCCTGACCTCAAGTGATCCACCCATCTCCGCCTCCCAAAGTGCTGGGATTACAGGTGTGAGCCACCGTGCCCAGTCCCTCTTCATTTCTTCTACACATCTTTCTGTCCAGCATAGAGGCAGCAGTGGCCAACAGGAGACACACACCTGTGGCCTTCCCAGCACAATTCTGAGGACTTCCCTGAATATTCCAACTCTGGGACATCCCGTCTGAGCTTTCATTCCAGGAAAACCACGCTTCCTTCTCGAATTTCTAAATAGGATCGGAAGCTCTTACTTGTGGACTAGCAAAGACAAGGGTTCAGATTCTAGCGCTTCAAATAGGACTCCGTCTGGTGAATCCTACCAGGACGCGGGCTCCCCAACGACAGACACTTCAGAGAGAAGTTCCCTTAGGCTCCCTGCCCTCCCAAATCTGCACCTAACTCCAGGCTGCATCCAGAGATACCAAGGGAAATTAGGTACAAATTGTACCCTGGACTTGACTTTGCAATTGGAAGAAACCTCGATTTGTGAGGGTAAAGGTCACCGCCTAGAAGGCCTAACCCAAAGGCCAGCCCTGTGGCTTGGCCAGGCCAAGAGAAGCCTCCCCTAATTGCCTATGGAAAAGAAGCCAGGGTTAAACTGTGTAGCTGGGTTATGCTCCCAGGTTAAACTTCTTAAGTGAACTGACCCAAGGAGGTGAAACCTGAATTTCTAGATAAAGCTTTTCCATGTCTTTGGCCAGGTACACAGAACTGCAATTTAAAACTTCTGGGTTTTATGCCGTGTGCCGTGGCTCATGCCTGTAATCCCAGCACTTTGAGAGGCCAAGGCAGGCAGATCATTTGAGGTCAGGAGTTCAAGACCAGTCCGGCCAACATAGTGAAACCCCGTGTCTATTAAAAATACAAAAATTAGCTGGGCGTGATGGTGCGCACACCTGTAATCCCAGCTACTCAGGAGGCTGAGGCAGGGGAATCGTTTGAACCGGGGAGGCAGAGGTTGCAGTGAGCTGAGATCACGCCACTGTACTCTAGCCAGGATGACAGAGTGAGACTCCAAAAAAAAAAAAAAAAAAAAAAAAAAAAAAACCAACAACTTCTTGGTTTTGCTAGTTGTCTGTGAATTAAATCTATGATTCCAGCCGAGAAGGCTGCGACATCCTGGTGGCATCTCCCTCCCAGGGCCATCACCCTGCGATAATCCTGGTCTATGTGTGACGGCTGACGAGCACAAACGCTCTCAAAGAAGTACTGTGCAGCCACTGACGGTGAGGCGGGGGACAGCGTCTGTGAACATGGGTTCATGGTATATTCCGTAGAGGAAAGGGCTGTGATATAATGTGTGCAATTAAGACCCTGTTTTCATTTTTATTATCTATTTATTTTTGAGAAGGAGTCTCGCTCCGTCGCCCAGGCTGGAGTGCAGTGGCGCAATCCGGGCTCACTGCAACCTCTGCCTCCCGGGTTCAAGCGATTTTCCTGCCTCAGCCTCCTCAGTAGCCAGCACTACAGGCATGCAGCACCATGCCCGACTAATTTTTTTTTTTTTTTTTTAGTAGAGATGGGGTTTCATCATGTTGGTCAGGCTGGTCTCCAACTCCTGACCTCAAATGATCCACCCACCTCGACCTCCCAAAGCGCTGGGATTATAGGCGTGAGCCACCGTGCCCGGCCAAGACCTGTTTTTATAGAGTAGTTTTTAAAATATTGGAATAGACATACACCCAAATGTCAACATTGGTTATCTTCGGATATTGGAAATATTTTTACTTAGCTGCATTTTCTAACTTTTCTACAATAAGTAGATGCCCTGTGTAATAAAATGTTTGAAATAACCACCATCGCCACACCACCCTCATCTTGTTCCTCCAGTGGCTTCCCTTCCCCCAGCTCTCCTGGAATAGACCTGGCAGTCCCTGGCCCAGGACATGGGCGCTGGCTGCCCCACACCCATCCCCCCTGCAGAGCTCTTCTTCCCCTCCTCCTGCAGCTGGCTCCTTCCTTCTATTCAAGTCTGAGCTTAAACCAGCCCTCCCCAGAAGCACTTTCCCCCGCCAGCGCATCCAAACCAATCACCTTGCCCCTACTCGATCATGCCATGGCATTTTAATCCCACATAAATCACTTGGTCCTCGCAGGTATTTCTCCTCCGTTTATTTGTCTAATGTCCGCCTCCTCCCTTGGGAATGTTTTGCTTGTTTCTGTGGCCCCAGCATCTGGAACGGTGCCGGGCAAAGAGAAGCCTACAATAAATACTTGTGGAGTGAACAAATTGAAGTGTGAGTCCTTCCCTTACTACTAGGAATAGCAGCTGCCACAACTGGGCTCCGAGCTAAGCACTCCACATTGGGGAATCACTCCGCTTTCCCATTGAGGAAGGAGCCAGGCCATTGTTGACCTCTTTTAGTCCCAGAGACATAAAGTAACCTCCCCATCACCCCCCTAGTAAGCCGGCTGGTCTGGGCTCTCTTATCTTGCCGCTCCATTGCCAAGAACATGCCCCATCCCCTGCCAGTGGCTGAGCCTGGCCCCAGTGGCAGGGTCCCCACAACTCCTATCTCAGAAGGGCTTAGGGGCAGCAGCCCAGTTAGAACTGCTCATGGGACATGTCCACAAAGCTGTGCACTCTGTTTGCTTAGACGATGGGTTTATTTGGGGTGGCTGGGGCAGAGAGGGCTCATGAGTGCGGGGGCTGAAGCCATCCCTGGACTAATCCCCAGGTACTCATGTCCTGGTAGGGAAGGGCCCCGGCACAGGCTCAGGCTGGTGGCTTTAAACCAGTTTCCTTGCTGGAGGGTATGGCTCATCCTCAGGCTGGGGTGGAAGGGCACCAGCGCAGTGAGGGGATCGCCGCTGCGGACAGCATGCAGCCCCTCCATGTTCACTGCGGAAGGAGACACGTGGACAGGAGACAAGTGCTCTCACACCCCATCCCCGCAGCCTCCTGGAGTGGCACTCAGGTGACAATGGGGACCGCAGGGAGCATGCACGAAGGCCTCCTCTTTGTATTTATGCATCCAGTCTCTCCACTGCCTTCTGAATTAGGTCTCATCATCGCTTCCACTTCACGATGGAGAAGGAGCTCTCCAGGTAGGATAAGTCATTCAGACAGCGCAACTCACAAAGGCCACTGCAGCCCGGAGTGCGGGACGAGAAGGCAGTTCTTTGCCCTCACACCACGCTGCCTATCTCTAAACGACCCACTGCAGGGTGACTTGGTTAACGGCTGAGAACCCACTCAGCTCAGCAGAAACTCCAGGGAAAGAAGAAGAGGCCACATGGCCGCCTAGGATCTCTGCAACAACATGCTACCAGGAGACGGCAGAACAGGCAAGGTCAGGAAAGGGGAAGCGGATGACACTCTTTGATATTTCTGAAGTACCTCGGCCACAAGCAAGCACAGAGATGCATTTCAGTTTGGGATAGAAATGGCTATTTGCATTTCATCGTCTTTGAGCAGGACCGCAGACAAATATGGGACCCATGATGGAGCCAAGTCAGCATATTGCAGTGTGAGCCCAAGGTGATATCTAGCAGGCCTTCGAGAGGTGTGGGCACCCAGCGTGTAACATGGGCATTAACCACCAGTGACTCTGAGTGTTCCTGGAAGATCAGTAAGTGTGCAAATGAGAGAACAGGATCGGCCCCCATCCCCACCTGATTGGAAACATATCAGGCCGCCCCCCTTTCATGTCAAGTTTCCATTGTGAAGGCTGAAACTTTCAACGCCCATTCCTCTTGCCCCTGCCCTCTCTGTGATGCTGGCGCTTCCTCCTGCCGCTGTTCCTGGGAGGGCACTTGAGCCAAGGGCAGCTTCTCCTCCTCTGCCTCCCCGAGCCATGCCTTTCGTACATAAGGAACCAACAGTTTCCAATTTGATTCCATTCTTCTCCAACCACTTAAAGAAAAAGGCCTTATGGCCAGAACATTACCACTGATTTTTTTTTTTTTTTTTTTTTTTTGAGATGGAGTTTCACTCTTGTTGCCCAGGCTGGAGTGCAATGGTGCGATCTCGGCTCATTGCAACCTCCACCTCCCGGATTCAAGCACTTTTCCTGCCTCAGCCTCCCAGGTAACCGGGATTACAGGCATGTGCCACCATGCCCAGCTAAGTTTGTATTTTTAGTAGAGACGGGGTTTCACCATGTTGGCCAGGCTGGCCTCGAACTCCCAACCTCAGGTAATCCGCCCGCCTTGGCCTCCTAAAGTGCTGGGATTACAGGTGTGAGCTACCGTGCCCCACCTTGCTGATATTTTTATCAGCATCTTTCCCTCTTTTAGCTGACAGAAACAAGCACTCGCTGTCATGCCAGAATATCTGGATTACAACTTGATTGTCTAAAAGATTTGGCAGGTGTTCATATTTTCCATGTGTCAGGGACCTGGAATGCTACTGTGTCCTGGCACCCCCTCAGCTGCTTTCCTGCCTATGGTATCTCCCGGGTGCCAGGTGCCCTACCCTGCACCCCAAGAGCCACGCCGGGAGAGAGTGCTGCCAGTCGAGCACCCTCACACCTCAACAAATCCCACCTGACTGCACCTGCTCTAAGGCAAACCTCAAAGAATGCGCTCACTGTGGAGGACAGTAGTTAGCTGTGTCAGATCTGTCTGTTCTGCTAGAGGGACGCTCCTGGGGAAGAGACCATGGAGGGCAGGACGGCGCCTCACTCCCACTTTTGCATCTCCAGAGCCTGCACCGTGTGCACATAGCCCTCATCACCGGGCTTAATCAGAATTTGCTGAATGAATACATGATCTTTCTATTGGCTGACAGCCATAAATCACCAGCTATAGAAGTGGCAGCCCCAGTAGCCATTGCATCATAGCATCCCAGGGCCAAAGAGAATACCAGAAGACCCTAATGTCACAGGCAGAGGTGCCTCAGCCCATTGACTGGCTCCAACTCTCAGATGTTTTTGTTTGTTTGTTTGTTTGTTTTTTGAGATGGCGTTTTGCTCGTTTCCCAGGCTGGAGTGCAATGGTGCGGTATCGGCTCACTGCAACCTCCGCCTCCCAGGTTCAAGCGATTCTCCTGCCTCAGCCTCCCAAGTAGCTGGGATCACAGGCATGCGCCACCATGCCCGGCTAATTATCTATTTTTAGTAGAGATGGGGTTTCACCACGTTGGCCAGGCTGGTCTCGCACTCCAGACCTCAAGTGATCCACCCACCTTGGCCTCTCAAAGTGCTGGGATTACAGGCATGAGCCACCACGTCTAGCCTCAAAGATTTTTTTAAGAGGAGGTGTATTCCTCAGCTGCCCTTATCTTTCCTCCCATTGCCACCTTTGAAGACACTAAAGAGTTCTTGTTGTCCAGACTGTTCCTGGTCTACATAAATCCACTTCCCTTTGTTTTCCTCTCATAGGAAGTACAAAAACAGCAGCTCATTCTTGTATAGAAAAGAATTCTCCCAAAAAAGAAGCTCCCAGGTTCTAGAGAGAAAGTTTTGAGGCCCTCAGTTTAAGCCATTCTGCCTTCCGCAGTGTCTGGGGGAAGCTGCTGTCGGGCTCAGCTCTCTCCTAGAGGCACCTTGAGGTGTGGAGCTTGGCTCCGAAAGCCAGGCAGGGAGCCAGAGGGAGGGCGCCTGCAACCTGCGAAGCCGTTTCTTAAGTGATCATTTGCATACCTAAAAATTCACTGTTCATGGTAACAAATTCCTTTTAAACCACCTTCTGCGCTGAGAACAAATCTATGTTTTGCCAAGGTGAGGGGAGGGGCGATCAGCTGCCAGGGGCCACGCTCCGAAGTGCGAACAGAATCCGAACCACCCTCGCACCGAAAATGCTGGCGTCTCACTGACCTGACTGTTTCTGACCAAGCAAGAGGGTACTGGGTTGTCCCAGTCTTTGGAGCTCAAAATGGGCTCCTGTAAGCACCAGACACATATCACCTAATTTATTTCTCATCACACCCTGTGAGCAGGTACCATTATCATCATCCCCCCCTTTAGAGAGTAGGCGAATTCCGCACACCCATAAAACGACTCACTCAAGATCATTATCAGCCCTACATCTATAACACACCGGATTGGTGTCTAGAGATTTCTGCCTGGCTGATTTTCTCTGTTCTTCTAACTACTCCACAACTAAATGTTTCACAAAGCCATTTCCTCCCCAGATATTTATGTTCTCAAATGTTTATTGCCTCTCTATCATGATCAAGATTTTATGAGCACTCTATACCAGTTGTGAATTAAATACATAATTTCGGAATCATCGCATTCCAGTTTGGTTGCTACATTTGTCTCTATTACACTGCAGCAGTTGCCGTGGGCACCCGACAGATGACAACGGAACGCATGTGTCCAGGGGCAGCCAGAGTGACTGACATTTCAATCCAGAAGCTGCCACGGGGACCTAGTGATTCCCACCGTGAGCGGGAGAGAAGCTTCCACAGCTCACTGGGATGGGCAGAGGGTTCCAGAGCAGGACAAGGCTAGGACAGGTTCCCCCACTCACCCTCACGGCACCAATGCGGCTGTTTCCAACCTGCTGGCCTCTGGGGAAGGAGGGCCCGTCATCTCACAGCAGGTGAGGAAGACAAGGAGCAGAAGAAGACTGTTTCCTCTGATGAGCAGTACCCACTCTCTTATAGAACAATCTGGGCTATGCCTGGGGGCCTACTGGTTAATCTGATCCTGTATGGGAAATACAGAAAGAAGGTCGAGCCTGGAACAAAACTGCTGTGATTTATTTTTCCCTCACATTTACCTGTATGCACTACCTGACTGACCCTCACAGCAGCTCACACAACGTGGACTACCAATTCCACTTCGCAAGTGAAGAAACTGAGGCTCTGAAAGGCGGCAGCCACAGAGGTGGATCTGGTTCCTGTTTCCAGGCCTTTGCCCTTGCTGTTCCCTCTTGTGGCTAGCCCCTCAACACACTAAAAATGAAAATAACTGTCATTACTGGATATACTCTATCTGTATATCCGTATAGAACTGCCGTGGGTAATATAGCCATTCTTGAAAGAAAACATTTAGGGATATTTTAAATCCATCATTGATCCTAAGGGGGGAAAAAAACTCCTTAAACCTTAAGTTTCATGCTGACAAACATTTCCACAGCTTGAGCACGAGGAGGGCAATTCCACTGAACTGGGCCACTAACTTGGGCAGGGCTGCAGTTTTGATGGCTCTGGGGACCGTCCCTCACATCGCTGTCCTGATGTCCTCATGGTCTGCCATGTGGCATCATGCAGCTTAGATGAAGCCTTTGTTTCTTGGATGTTTTAGTCATTTCCAAAGCATCCATCACTTTCAGTCATCCAGTTCTTTATTGCCACCATAGAATTATGAGCTCTTGAGCACTTAGGTGGCACCCATTGAAAACAGAAGTGGAACCACCGTTCCCTTCCAGGGTTTTAATCTGGAGAAATAGTCATATGAATACGCAGAGTCACACATACGGCATGTTTATTACAGCACCATTTGCAAAGTGAAAAAGAAAGAAAAAAGTCTAAATGGTCTTCAGCAGGGCTTCCTACTCATCCATATCCTCATCAGTACTTGGTTTGGACAGACTTAATGTTTGACAAGCTGGTAGGAACAAAACAATGTACCATTATGATTTAAATTCGTATTTTCCATTTTCCTTTTTTTGTTTGTTTATTTTTTTGGGACAGGGTCTGGCTTTGTCGCGCAGGCTGGAGTGCAATGGTGCGATCTCGGCTCACTGCAACTTCTGCTTCCCAGGTTCAAATGATTCACTTGCCTCAGCCTCCCAGGTAGCTGGGATTACAGGCCTGTGCCACCACGCCTGGCTATTTTTTTTTTTTTTTTTCCTGCATTTTTAGTAGAGACGGTTCTTCGCCATGTTGCCTAGTCTGGTCTCTAACTCCTGAGCTCAAGTGATCTGCCTGCCTCAGCCTCCCAAAGTGCTGCGATTACAGGCATGAACCACCGCATTTTCCATTTTCTAATGAGGTTTAGCAACTTTGTATGTTTTTTTGGCCCTTGTGTTTTTTCTTTTGTGAAATCCATGTTCATGTCTTAAAAAAATAAAACGAAACAGCCTTACTGAGATATAATTCACACACCATAAAATTCACTTATTTACAGTGTACAGTTCCAGCTGGGCATGGCAGCGCACGCCTGTAATCCCAGCACTTTGGGAGGCCAAAGTGCGAGGATTGCTTGAGCCCCAGAGTTCCAGACCAGGCTGGGCAAAATGGCAAAACCCTGTCTTTACAAAAAATACTAAAATTAGCCTGGTGTGGTGGCGTGTTGTAGCCCTAGCTACTAGGGAGGCCGAGGTGGGAGGACTGCCTGAACCTGGGAGGTCGAGCCTGCAATGAGCTGTGATTGCGCCACTGCACTCCAGCCTGAGGGTCACAGTGAGACTGTCTCAAAAAAAAAAAAAAAAAAGAAATGTACAATTCCACAGGTTTTAGAATTCTAAATTCAGAATTCTATGGTCTGTTCCTGCTTAATTTTTGCCCATTTTTTGTATTAAGCATGCTTTATCTCATTCATTTATAGGAGTTCTTTATAAAGTTTGGATACTAACTCTGTTTTGGTTGCAACTAGCCTAATCCAGATTGAGTCTTTTCATTCTTCAGATGAAGGCCTTTTGCTGAATAAAAGTTCTCAATTTGGCCGGGTGCGGTGGCTCACGCCTGTGGTCCCAGCACTTTGGGAGGCCGAGGTGGGCGGATCACAAGGTCAGGAGATCGAGACCATCCTGGCAAACACAGTGAAACCCCGTCTCTACTAAAAATGCAAGAAACTGGCCGGGCGTGGTGGTGGGCACCTATGGTCCCAGCTACTCAGGAGGCTGAGGCAGGAGAGTGGCATGAGCCCGGGAGGCGGAGGTTGCAGTGAGCTGAGATCACGCCACTGCACTCCAGCCTGTGGCAGAGTGAGGCTTCGTCTCAAAAAAAGAAAAAAAAAAGTTCTCAATTTTAATGTAGTCACATTTATTTATTTTCTTTTGTTGTTTATGCCCTTTGTGTCTTGTTTTAGGAAGACTTCTCTATCCCAAGATCACAAGATAGTTTCCTGTGTGTTCTTCTACAAGGTTTTAAAGTCTTGTCTTCCACGTTTAAGCTTTTAAACTGCCTGGAACTGATTGTTACCTATATGGGGCAAGTAGCTGTCGAAGGTAATTTTTTTCCCACATTGGGTACCCAATTGCGCAGCATAACTTATTGGAAAATCCATCTTTTCCCACTGATCTGTGGTGCCACCTCTGTCATTATCAAGTGTCTGTACAAGTGTGAGTGTTTCTGGGCTCTGTGTTCTGTTTCATTGGTTAGTAGATCTAATTTAGTGCTAACACCTCAATGTCCTAATGGTTTTAAAATAAATAGATATTTGAGAGGGCAAGTCCTCCCACTTGGTCTTTCTTCGGGAATAACTTCATAAATTTTTAACTCTTTGCTCTTCTATGTAAAATGCAGAACGAGCACAGCAAGTTGCATCAAAAACCACCACCACCACCAACTTGGAAATTTTAATTGTGATTCCACTGGATCTATGATCAATTTGGGAAGTGGTGACATCTTTATAATATTAGCCTCCCTAACCATGAATAAGACATTGTCTCCCTTTTAGGGATTCTTATATGCCTTTTAATAAATTTACACAATTTTTCCAATAAAGGGCTTGTACATCTTTCATTGTGTTTATTTCAGTGTATGCTTTTCTTCTGCTATACGTTGTTGAATTTTTTTTTGGAGATGGGGTCTTGCTGTGTTGCCCAGGCTGGAGTGCAGTGGAATGATCATAGCTCACTGCAGCCCTGACTCCTGGGCTTAAACGATCCTCCCGCCTCAGCCTCCCAGTAGCTGAGACTACAGGCTCAAGCTGCTGTGCCTGGCTATTGTTGTTATTGTCTTAATTTTACATTTTCCAACTCTTTGTTGCCAAAGAAAGTGTAAATAATTTTTGGATCTTTAGTTATTGATCTTTTAGTTGGTACACTTGCTAAACTAAAACTATTAAGTACTCCATGGATTCTTTGGGGCTTTCTTAATGTAGAGAATATAACATCTGCCAATAATGACTTTTGGTTCTTCCGTCCCACGTCCTAGAGGTTTTATTTACTTTTCTTGTCTTTACTGCACTGTTTAATAATGTTTCATAGAAATGATGATGGGGGAATCCTTGTCTTATGATTGATTTTAAAGGGCATGCTTCTAACATTTCACCACTAAGACCTATGTTTGCTATAGTTTGGGAAGGTATCTTTTATCAGGTTAAGGAAATCCCCTTCAGTTTATAGCTAAGAATTTTAAAATCATGAATAGATATTTAATTTTATCCAGTGCTTTGTTTTTATCTATTGAAACAGCCATATCTGTTTTTCTTTAATTTCTTATTATGGTGAATTCAAGTAATAGATTTTCTAAAGTTGAATCATCCTTGAATACCCTACTACACAATTGGATTGGATTTGCTAAAATTTTGTTTAGAATTTTGGCAACTATATTTATGAATAACATTGGCCTGTAATTTTTCTTATTTATATTATCTTTGGGTTTCACATTAAGAATTTATTAATCTTATTAAATGTATTGTGATGTGTTTCCTCTTTTTCTGTTTTCTGAAAAGAGTTTGTTCACAATGGGAATAATCAATTCCTTGAATATTTTGATAAATTTCACTTGTAAACAGCATCTGGGCCTAGTGTTTAAGGGAGGGGAACAATTCACTTTTATTATTCAATTTATTTAATAGTTATGGGACTTTGGATTTTCTATTTTTTTTTTTTGAGACAGGGTCTCACTCAGTCGCCCAGGCTGGAGTGCAGTGGCATAATCTTGGCTGCCACCTCTGCCTCCTGGGTTCAAGCAATTCTCATGCCTCAGCCACTCGAGTAGCTAGGATTATAGGCATGTGCCACCATGCTCAGCTAATTTCGCTATTTTTAGTAGAGATGGGGTTTCACCATGTTGGCAAGTCTGGTCTCAAACTCCTGGCCTCATGTATTTGCCCACCTCAGCCTCCCAAAGTGCTGGGATTACAGGTATGAGCCGCTGTACCTGGCTTCTATTTCTTCTTATGTCACTATTGATAAGATTTTGTTTCCTATGAATTTATCTATTTTGTCTGTTTCCAAATTTATTGCCATAAAGTTGTTCATAATATTTTTCCTATCCTTGTAATCTGTTATATTTATGTTGCTATATTCATTATCTAAATGAGTTTTGTCCTCATTTTCATTTCAAACGTCAATCTGTTCTTTCTTTCCTTTCTTTCTTGCTCCCTTTTTCCCTTCTTCCCTCCCTCCCTCCTTCTCTCTCTCTCTCTCCCTCTCTGTCTCTTTCTTCTTTTCTTTTCTTCCTCTCTTTCTTTCTTTCATTTTCTTTTGAGACAGAATCCTGTTCTGTCGCCCAGGCTGGAATGCAGTGGTGCAATCTCGGCTCACTGCAACCTTCACCTCCCCGGTTCAAGCGATTCTTGTGTGTCAGCCTCCCGAGTAGCTGAGACTACAGCTGCATGCCAGCATACCTGGCTCATTTTTGTATTTTTAGTACAAAAGAGGTTTTACCATGTTGGCCAGGCTGGTCTCGAACTCCTGGCCATAAGTGATCCACCTGCCTCGGCCTCCCAAAGTGCTAGGATTACAGGCATGAGCCACTGCGCCTGGCCATTCCTTCTTTTTTTATTGATCAGTATTGCTAGAGATTTGTCAGCTTTATTAATTTTGCCAAGGAACCCACTTTTGCTGTACTCAAGCTCTGTTTCCTGTTCCATTGGTTTCTGTTCTCTCTCCGGCTACTCTTTGAGTTTAGTAATTTTTTAACCTAGGTCAGAGGCTTAGATCATTAATTTTCAACTGTTCTTCTTCTGAGATTTAGTTTTCACTGAATACCATTTGTATTCCTTCAGTGTGTGACTCCTTTCAATTAAAAAATCAAAGTAGATGATGCTGGAGTGACCCCAGCAAGATGGCTGGCTAGAAGCCTCTAGTTAGCTCTCCCTTCCACAAAGACAGCCAAACAGTGAATAAACAACTATATGTGAATGAAAACAAATAAAGGGGTGAGCCCTGGAGTTCATCAAAGGAGTACCAGAAGCCCTGGTGAGCACAGAAACTCTGGATAGCCATATAGAAAACGGAAGGAAACAATCCCAGCACTTTGGGAGGCTGAGGCGGGTGGATCACCTGAGGTCAAGAGTTCCAGACCAGCCTGGCCAATATGGAGAAACACTGTCTCTACTAAAAATACAAAAATGGGTCAGGTGTGGTGGCACATGCCTGTAATCCCAGCTACTCGGGAGGCTGAGGCAGGAGAATCACTTGCACCCAGGAGGCGGAGGTTGCGTGAGCTGAGATTGTGCTACTGCACTCCAGCCTGGGTGACAAAGCGAGACTCTGCCTCAAAAAAAAAAATTAAAATAAAAAGGGGCCAGGCGCGGTGGCTCAAGCCTGTAATCCCAGCACTTTGGGAGGTTGAGACGGGCGAATCACGAGGTCAGGAGATCGCGACTATCCTGGCTAACACGGTGAAACCCCGTTTCTACTAAAAAATACAAAAAACTAGCCGGGCGAGGTGGCGGGTGCCTGTAGTCCCAGCTACTCGGGAGGCTGAGGCAGGAGAATGGTTTGAACCTGGGAGGCGGAGCTTGCAGTGAGCTGAGATCCGGCCACTGCACTCCAGCCTGGGCGACAGAGCGAGACTCTGTCTCAAAAAAATAATAATAAAAATAAAAATAAAAAAATAAAAAGGAAGGAAACAACAGGACTCCACTGCCCATCTTCCAGCCAGGGTCAGCCAGGAACCAGGAGGAACGTCTTCCTACAGTGAAAAGGTGGAAAAGAGGATTCCAGCAGCTCCCACCACCCTTTGGACACCTACAGTACTCACCACTGGGGTCCTCAGAGGCCCTATGCCCATGCAGAGAGCTGCCGAGTATCTATACAGCTGTGCTCCTCTAGAGAAGGAGGTGACACAGCACCCTGCCACTGTGGCCAGCCAGCTGCTGTATGACACCATCGTGAAGCTGGAGCTACCTCTGGAGTGTGCCTTGCTTTCGGGGGAAAGTCACAGCAAATTTTAAAGAATTGATATCATATCAAGTATCTTTCCTGACCACAATGGCATAAAACTAGAAATCAATAACAAGAGGAACTTTTGAAACTGTACAAATACATGGAGATTAAACAACATGCTCCTGAATGACCAATGGGTCAATGAAGAAATTAAGGAGGAAATTAAAAAATTTCTTGAAACGAAGGAAAGTAGAAACACATGCTCTTCAATTAAGTTTAGCCTAAAGCTGCCACCTTACATATTTTAAGTCTGGCCTAAAGGTTGCTTTACACACAGTAAGCTGTAATCTAACTAGATGTGTAAACAGATTGTAACTTATTTTTGTACCTATCACCAAGTTTTGGCCGACTAAGGCAGACAACTGTTCAAACCGTATTCAAATACGGCAAATGCCAAGCTGTAACCAATCCAGTTGTTTTTGTACCTCATTTCCATTTTCTGTATGTCACGTCACTTTCCTTTTTCTGTCCACAAATCCACTCTGCCCACTTAGCAGTGCTAAAGTCATTCTGAGGCTGTTCTGGTTTGGCAGGGTTGCCCAGTTCATGAACTGTTCTTTGCTCAATTAAAGTCTGCTAAATTTAATTTATCTAAAGTTTTTCTTTTAACAATCCCAAAGCCTACGGGGTACAGCAAATGCGGTATTAAAAGGGAAGTTTATAGTAATAAACACCAACATCAAAAAAAAAAGTAGGAAGATTTCAAATAACCTAAGGATGCATTTCAAGGAACTAGAAAAGCAAAAACTAACTCAACCCCACATTGGTACAAGAAAATAAATAATAAAGATCAGAGCAGGCCTGGCGCAATGGCTCATGCCTGCAATCGTATCCTAGCACTTTGGGAGGCCAAGGTGGGTGGATTGCTTGAGCCCAGAAGTTCAAGACCAGCCTAGGCAACATGATGAAACCCTGTCTCTACTAAAAAATAATTTTAAAAATTATCTGGGTGTGTTGGTACGCACCTATAGTCCTAGCTACTCAGGAGGATGCGGTGGGAGGATCACTTGAGCCTGGGAGGTGGAAGTTGCAGTGGGCTGAGATCACACCACTGCACTCCAGCCTGGGCAACAAAGCAAGACTCTGTCTCAAAAACACAAAAATAAAAACGAAAAAACAAGATCAGGGTAGAAATCAATTAAAACTAAAAGAAAAATACAAAGATCAACAAAATGAAGTCAGTTTTTAGCAAAATCAATTAGCTTGATTAACCAAGAAAAAAAGAGAAAAGACCCAAATAAATAAGCAGCAAAAAAGGACACGTTACAACTGGTACCACAGATACACAAAGGCTCATTAGAGACTATTATGAACTACCATGCACCAACAAATTGGAAAATCTAACAGAACTGAATAAATTCCTGGACACATACAACCTACCAAGATTGAACCAGGAGAAACAGTAAAACTGAACAAACCAATTATGAGTGACAAGATTGAATCAGTAATAAAAAGTCTCCCATCACAGAAAAGCGCAGGACTTGATGGCTTCACTGCTGAATTCTACCAGACGTTTAAAGAAGAGCTAACTGAAAGTAATGGCCAAAACCACAATTCCTTTTGCACCAACCTAATACCATTTCTTCTCAAACTTTTCTACAAGATAGAAGAGGAGGTAATTCATCCAAATGCATTCTATGAGGCCAGCATTACTCTAATACCAAACCCAGACAAAGATACAGCAAAAAAAGAAAACTATAGGCCAATATCACTGATGAACACAGAAGCAAAAATCCTCAACAAAATACTAACAAACTGAATCCAGCAGCACATTAAAAAGATCATTCACCGGCTGGGCGCAGTAGCTCACATCTGTAATCCCAGCACTTTGGGAGGCCAAGGCAGGCGGATTGCCTGAGTTCAGGAGTTTGAGACCAGCCTGGGCAACATGGTGAAACTCCATCTGTACTAAAATACAAAAAATTAGCTGGGCGTGGTGGCACCCGCCTGTAGTCCCAGCTACTCAGGAGGCTGAGGCAGGAGAATTGCTTGAACCCAGGAGGCGGAGGTAGTGAGCCGTGCCATTGCACTCCAGCCTGGGGGACAGAGTGAGACTCCATTTCAAAAAAAAAAAAAAAAAAAGATCATTCACCATAATCGTGTGGTGCATCTCAGGGATGCAAAGATGGTTCAATATATGCAAATCAATGAATGCAATAGATCACACCAACAGAATGAAAGACAAAACCGTATGATCATCCTAATAGATGCAGAAAAATCATTTGACACAATTCAACATCCCTTCATGATAAAAACCCTTAACAAGCTGGGGACAGTGGTGCACACCTGTAGTCCTAGCTACTCGGAAGGCTGAGGTGGGAGGATCACTTGAGCCCTGGAGTTCAAGACCAGCATGGGCAACATAGCAAGATGAGACCCTGTCTCTAAAATAAACAAACAAGAAAAACAACAACAACAAAACCCTCAACAATGTATAGAAGGAATATATATCTTAACACAATAAAGGTCATATATATGACAAACCGGTATCTAACTTTATACTGAATGGGGAAAAGTTGAAAGCTTTTCCTCTAATAACTGGAATAAAACAAGTATGCCCACTCTCATTGCTCTTATTCAATACATTACTGTAAGTCCTTGCCAAAGCAATTAGACACAAAAAAGAAAGGTTATCCAAATTGGAAGGAGGAAGTCAAATTATCCCTGTTTGCAGATAGCATGATTTTGCATATAGGAAACCCTAAAATGCTCTACCAAAAAACTCTTTGAACTAATAAACACATTTAATAAAGTTGCAGAAGACAAAATTAACATACAAACAATTAGTAGCATTTCTATACACCAACAATAAACTGGTGGAAAAATAAATCAAGAAAGCAATCCCAATTACCGTTGGTACAAAAAAATACCTAAGAATACATTTTCTTTTTGAGACAGGGTCTTGCTCTGTTGCCCAGGCTGGAGTGCAGTGGTGTGATCATGGCTAACTGCAGCCTTAACCTCCCAGGTTCAAGCAATCCTCCCACCTCAGCCTCCTGAGTAGCTGGAACAACAAACGTGCTCCAACACGCCTGGCTAATTTATTTTTATTTTTAGTGGAGACGAGGTCTCTCTATGTTGCCCAGACTGGTCTCAAACTCTTGGGCTCAAGCAATCCTCCTGCCTCAGCCTCCCAAAGTGTTGGAATTACAGGTATGATTCACTGTGCCTGGCCTAAATATAACATGTAATGATCACATTGGGATATTTTAATAAATTTAACCAAGGAAGTAAAAGGTCTCTACAAGGAAAACTATAAAACACTGGTGAAAGAAATTAAAGAGGTCATACATACAAAAATTGGAAAGACATTCCATGTTCATGGATTGGAAGAATTAATATTGTGAAAGTGCCCATACTACCAAAAGCGACCTACAGATTCAACACAATCCCTATCAAAATACCAACGAAATTCTTCACAGAAATAGAAAAAAAAAACCTTAAAACTTAAATGAACTATGGAAACTATGGAACACTTCAAAGAGCCAAAACAATTGTGAGCAAAAAGAACAAAACTGGAGGCATCAAATATACTACAAAGCCATAGTAACCAAAATAGTATGGTACTGTCATAAAAACAGACACATAGACAAATGGAACAGAATAGAAATCCATAAATAAGTCCATGTATTTATAGCCAACTGATTTTTGACAAAGGTGCTAAGAACATTCAGTGGAGAAGGGGCAGTCTCTTCAATAAATGGAGCTGGGAAAACTTGATATATCTGTATGCAGAAAAATGAAACTAGATCTCTCTCTCTCCTCATAGACAAAAATCAAATCAAAATGGATTGAAGACTTTAAAAAAAGGCCCACACCTATAAAACTACAAAAGAAAACATTGAGGAAACACTTCAAGACATTGGTCTGAGCAAATTTTTTTTGGTAAGAGCTCAAAGGACAGGCAACAAAAGCAAAAACAGACAAATGGGGCTTACATCAAGCTAAAAAGCTTCTGCATAGCAAAGGAAACAACAGAGTGAAGAGACAACCTATGGAATTAAAGGAAATATTTGCAAACTATCCATCCAGACTGAGATTAGCAGCTAGAATACACAGGAACTCAACAGCAAAGCCAATTTAAAAATGGGCAAATGATCTGAATAGACATTTCTCAAAATAAGATACACAAATGGCCAACAGGCGTATTAAAATAAAGGTTCAACATCACAAATATCATGGAAATGCAAATTAAAATCACAATGAGATATCATCTCACCCCAGTTAAAATAGCTATTAGCAAAAATTAAAAAAAAAAAAAAAGATGCTGGTGAAGATGTGGAGAAAGTGGAATGCTAGCACATTGCTAGCAGGGCTGTAAATTAGTACAGCTACTTTGGAAAACAGTATGGAGGTTCTGCAAAAACTAAAAACAGATCTGTCATGTGATTCCATAATCCCACTGTTGGGTGTGTATCTAAAAGAAAGAAACTTAGTATATCTAAGAGACATCTGCATGCCCATGTTTACTGCAGCACTACACACAATAGCCAAGATATGGAATCAACCTAAGTGTCCATCCACAAATTAATGGATAAAGAAAATGTGGTATGTATACACAATGAAGTACTATTCAGCCATAAAAAGAATGAAATTCTGTCATTTACAGTAACATGGATGAAACTGGAAGTCATTATGCTAAGTGAAATAAGCCAGGTACAGAAAGACAAATATGGCACGTTCTCACTCATATGTGGGAGCTAAAAAAGTTGATCTCATGGAGGTAGAGAGTGGAATGATGGTTACCAGAGGCTGGGAGGGGGCGGGGGAGGTGAAGAGAGCTTGGTTACTGGGTAAGAAAATACAATTAGATAGAAGGAATAAGTTCTAGTGTGTGATAGCACAGCAGGGGGACTATAGTTAATAATACTTTATTGCATATTTCAAAATAACCAGAAGAGATTTGAAATGTTCCCAAAATAAAGAAATGATAGATGTTTAAGGTGATGGACATCTTAAATATCCCAATGTGATCATTACATGTTATATGCACGTACTAAAATATCACATGTACCCTCATAAATATGTACAATTATTATCTACCAATAAAAAAATCAAAATCATTAACTTCTCAATTTTTTTTTTTTTTTGAGAAGGAGTTTCACTCTTGTTGCCCAGGCTGGAGTGCAATGGTGTCATCTTGGCTCACTGCAACCTCTGCCTCCCGGGTTCAGGCGATTCTCCTGCCTCAGTCTCCCAAGTAGCTGGGATTACAGGCATGCGCCACCACGCCTGGCTAATTTTGTATTTTTTTAGTAGAGACTGGGTTTCTCCATGTTGGTCAGGCTGGTCTCAACTCCTGACCTCTGGTGATCTGCCCGCCTCGGCCTCCCAAAGGGCTGGGATTACAGGCGTAAGCCACTGTGCTGGCCAACTTTTTAATTGTTTATGCCTTTTGGATCAGCAATTTCATTTCTATGAATTTTCCCTAGGGAAATGACCAAAACGAATGCAAAAACAAATACAAATGCATATGTGTGTGTATACAAATGAATACCAGTTGTTACACTGTAATAGAAAAAAAAAGGAAACAAATGTCTGCTAACGGAAGGTATTTAAATACATTATAATACATCTGGACAGTCCCATGCTATGCAAACACCCAGTGAGCTACATCTTTATGCAGTGATAGGGAAAGATGTCCATAATATTTTATTAAGTGAAAAAGCAAGTTACAGAAGGATATATACAAGATTTTATTTGTCGTTAAAAATCTCCATGTTTTAAAATCCACTGGAAAATGAATCCGAGCCACACCACCATAAGTAAGGGTTCCTGACCTGATCCAATCATTTACTTATTAGAGTGAGTGCAATACAGTTCCTGCCCACATGGGGGGAAACGGGCTGGGAGGAGGGCCAGGGGCAAGTAAGTGCTAGGAGGGGAAATGGGAGGGGGCTGGGCAGGCACTGTGGGGAGGGGCAGGGGTTCCCAAGGCAACGTCAAAATCTCCAAATATAGTCGGCCAGACGGGAATAAAAGAGAGACTGAAGAGGCAGAGCCGTGCTGCTCAGTCCAGGTACCACCCTGCCCTGCTACTGCCTGGTGGGCATCTTGAGTGCCAGACTCTCGGCCTCTCTGGGCCCCCAGTTTTTTCCGGGTAAGAGACTCGAACTGATGCTCTCTAAGGATTCCTCAAGCTCTGAAATTCTCTGCTGACATTTGCCAGCAGCAAGGCTGACTCGGATCTGAAATCTCTGAGGAAAGTGGAGGCCTCTCCCAGAATGGAACCCTCTCTGAACACTTTCCTGGGAGGGACCTTAGGCTGTGCTGCCTGTTCCCAGCGTCGCAGGCAGGAGGAGCGCAGTCACTATGGGTGAGGTGAGTGCATGGGAGAGGGAGTGAATGAGCAAATGTCCAAGGAAGGGCGTAAGAGAAAGGCTCCAGCAAGAATGCAAAGGAAGATTTGTCTAAAATGGCTTTTCAAGGCGGTCATGAGCTTGCCTCTAACCCAGTAAAGCGTGTGCAAGAAACATCGGCAGTGAGGGCTCCCATCTCTCATTTCTCAAAGGCCGAGCCTTTCAGCGAGGCCACTTGCCATTCCTGGTAGGTAATCAGATCGCTGTTAATTAATAAAGCTGTCAGGTGGCTCGTCCTCTCTGGTCATTAGTATCTTTTCAGAAAGAGAATCCTGCCATCGCCGCCTTGTCCGCCCCTCCGCTTGCCAGCAATTAACTTAATGCTATGCAAATGAGAGGCTCTTCTCATCATTAGCTTATAGCCACGAATGTTAATCGCATAATTGGGCCTTCAACAGGGTAATTAGACACGATTTCCTCCATTAGTCTTACAAGGCTAATTATTGTTGAGAGGAGAAGGGGACTGCTCCCAGGGCTCCAGGCGAAGAGGGGCATCTGGTTAAAGCGAATTCGGGGGCCACGTCCGCCAGGTAAAAACGGCAGTCGCGATCCATTGTCACAGTCCACTGTCCCCACCCATCGCAGGGACGGGGCTAGGGAGGGAAACGGAACCAGGGGAAGGCCTGGGGGGGATCACGCCCATGCCCCTCGCCTGGGTGCTGGGATGCACAAAAAGAACGTGGCACTCAAAAGTGAAAGCGGAAACAAACAGCAGCCCCCGCCAGCCCGGCCCGGAGGCCCAGCCCCTCACCAAGGGCCACCCCTCGACGCTCAGCTTCCCTGGGCCTCTGCCGCTTCCTCAGTGCCAGGAGGACCGCGGCTCGATGGCGTCCAGGCGCCTCTGGGTTTGCCTTTCATGGCTATGAATCTCAGGATGAAAAAAGAGCCCAGAACCCTGGCTGGGGTAGGGGCTGGGGCGCGGGGGCGAGGGGACACCCTGCCGAGGAGCGGGCTGGGAGCACGGGGATGACCCGGGACTTGCACACGCCTCCTGCCCTGGCTGTAACATGAGCAGCCCGCGTGAGGGGCAGCGGTGACTTCTGGGACTGAATCGGCTGGGAAGCGGGTCCCGTTTCAACAGAGACCTGGGGCAGCGTGGTGGGCAGTGGGCTGGGCGCAGATGGAGACTGGGACAAGGCCGGGAAAAACACAATGGGTTGGCCCCTTCAAGGGGAGCCCTGGGGCACAGTGTGGGGCGGTCTTGCTCCCTGTTGACCCCCAGCCCCTGGAGCCAGGAACCCAATGGGCTCTGGAAGCAGGTGCTAAGTGCATGGTGGACCCCCTGGCATGGGGTTACACCTTCTCTCAGGCCCAGCGGGGGGTGGGCCTCCCCCATCAGGGAGACACTTTCCCCATCTCATCTCAGTGGGGAGGGAGCAGCTGGTGGCCTGGGCAAAGGCAGCACAGGAGAGGGGAGGGTCTGGCTGAGGAGGGGGCCACAGGAAGCCTCTGGGAAGCCAGCAGGGCAGATGTGGACTTAGTGCCAGGGTGTCCTGAAGACTCTGCGCTCAGCGGTTCAGAGCACAGGAGTCCAGGGACCCCGTCTCAGTCTGAGTCCGTCTCCACTGCCACGATGTGCTGTGTGATGTGGGCAAGATACTCAGCCTCTCGGAACCTCAGTTTCCTCAGCTGAAAGGTTCAGATGATGCACCCTTTCCTGAGTCTTGCTGGAAGGACCAGGAGGGAAGAGGTAGGCCAGGTGCACAGCCCAGGGCCTGGCCCTCCTGCCCACAGGAGACGGAGATTATGGAGGAAGGTGCTGTGGCAGATGGTGGACACGCTTATACTCTGAGAATTATGTCCCTGTCAACAGAATGGCCCAGGAATCCTGCACATGGCAGCCTTCTCTGGATGTTTTTATGAGATTCTGTTTATGAAAATGTGTCACCCTCCCTGGATCGTCCAATCCTCCATCTTTATACGCTTAAGCCCCTACCATAGGCTCTCAATAAGGCCATTAAGGGGTCCTTGATGGACTGAAAGGGAGCCTCTTGTAAAGAAACAAACCCCAAGGTGTCACTTGATTGAAATGTGAAGGCAGAATGAAGGTAAGCTGGAACGTACCAGGTCTCCATCCATCTAGAATGTTCTGACTGCAATTCCCTTCAAAAGGCTCAAGGCTCCCACTTTGTTATGGCAGTGTGGCTCCATTATGAATGGCCATTGACAAGCATGTGGTGTGAGGTCACCAGAGGGGAAAGGCTAAGGTGGAGCTTCCTTTCAGAGCCTGTGTATCAGTCCGTTTTCACGCTGCTAATAAAAACATACCTGAGACTGGGTAATTTATACAGGAAAGAGGATTAATAGACTCACACTTCCACATGCCTGGGGAGGCCTCACGATCGTGGCGTAAGGCAAGGAGGAGCAAGTCACATCTTACATGGATGGCAGCATGCAAAGAGAGAGAACTTGTGCAGGGGAACTCCCCCTTAAGAAACCATCAGATCTTGTGAGACTTATTCACTATCACGAGAACAGCATGGGAAAGACCTGCCCCCATGATTTAATTACATCCCACCAGGTCCCTCCCAAAACACTTGGGAATTCAAGATGTGATTTGGGTGGGGACACAGCTAAACTATATCACCCCAGAATGCTCCTGCCACCACCATCAATGAGAGCAGTTGCTCAGCTGCCTTTGAGAGCTCACTGGGTGTTAGACTCTGGTGATTCCCAAAATTTTCTTCCTGAACCACCAGACTCAGAGCCTGCTGCCTACGTGATATACTGTGTAGATGTTGTTAGGGTTGAATTGTGTTCAAATTCATCTGTGAAGCCCTGACCCCCAGAACCTCAGAAGATGACTGTATTTGAACACAGGGCCTTTAAAGAGGTGGTTAAGTTAAAAGGGCCCTAAAGGGTGGACCCCAATCCAATCTGACTGGAGTCCTTATAAGAGGAAGAAATGTGGACACATAGAGAGGCACCCAGGGCACACGTGTACAGACAGACGACCATGTGAGGATGCAGTGAGAGGCCTCAGAAGAAACCAATCCTGCTGGCACCTTGATCTTGGACTTCCAACCTCCAGGACTCTGAAGAAATAAACTTCTGTTAAGATATCTCGTCTGTGGTACCTTGCTGTGGCAGCCCCGGTAAACCAGTAGATTTCTAAGAGGCATCTCAAGCTTATCATGCCCAAAACTGAGCTAGTGGTCCCTCCCCAGCCCCGTTCCTCCAGCCTTCTCCTCTGGTCAGCACAAGGGCAGCCCATTCTTCCTGCTGCCCCAGCAAGCATTGGAGCTCTCCGCAACACGTCTCTTTCTCATGTGTCCTACACCCAGTGTGATAGCAAATCAATGGTACCAATTCTACTTTCAAAGGACTTCTCACCACCTCCGCAGCTACCACCCTGGTCCAGGCCTCTGGCACCTCTCTCCTGGATTACTGCCAACAGCCCCATACCTGGCCTCCCAGCTGCTACCTTGTCCCCCTGCCTAGAGCCCATTCTCCACCCACTAGGTATCCTTTCACAACATCATCTGGATCCCATCAGTCATTTGCTCAAGCCCCACACAGTGGCTCCCACATGACTCCAAGGAAAAGCGCAATTCCTTCAGGGTCTGTGGTCTCCTGTGACCTCTCGCACCTCCCTGCTCTATAGCCAGTGGCCTCCTTGATGTTGATCAGAGTTGCCAGGCACACTCCTACCTCAGGGCCTTTGCACTGTGGTTCCAGGCCTGGACCACTCTTGCCTACATCTGTCCATGGCTCATTCCCTTACTCCATTTAAGCCTCTGCTCAAGCATCATCAGAAAGGCCTTCCCTGATGGCCCTCTATAAACAAACCACCCTGTCCTCTCCCTTCCAGCTGTCCATCTTCTCTATTCCCCTTTATCCTGTGTTATTCTCCATAGCACACCATATATTATGCATCTGGTGTTAATAGACTTTCTCACTCCAACCAGAATGTAAGACACCTGAAGCGTCTTAGGTTTTGTTTCCTTTTGAGTCCCAAGAACTCAAGTAGTGCCTGCATGCAATCGATGTTCCATAAATATTTGTTCTCTAACTGAATAAAATCATTGCCATGTTACATGGGAGGGAACCGCGGTTCAGAGTAACAAATACCTTGACCAGCATCACATAGCCCATAAATGGCAAAGCCGGGATTCCAACTGAGTTGCCGACTTCAGAACCTCTTTCTTAATCACTGTCCTATTATGCTGCTTCCCATCATGAGAACAATATGTAAAGTCTTATGGAGGTGCAGGGCAAGGAGAGGCATCAGGGGAGGCTTCCTGGAGCAGGTGGCATTTGAGCTAGGCCTTGTAAAAAGATAAGATTTGTATGAAATCCCATGATGTTCTGAAAGAAGAAACACCATGAGTAAAAACTCC
>NW_012109796.1:104438-106495 GCF_000951045.1 Mandrillus leucophaeus | reverse complement strand
AGCCAACAAGGAGGCGATGCCTGGAGTCTTACAATCTCATAAAAAGTAAGGCTGCACTTCTATTTGTGGAAGACTCTTAAAATTTTTTTTATATATTAAATAATTTCTGTGATATTTAGGAAGAAGAGCTTCAAGCTTTTAGACATCTGCCACCTGAATCTGGCAGAGGCTCAAGCTTTTAAAGCACAGTGCCGAGTTCAGCAGTTCAGCACTTTAGTTATGCCTCTAAGGAAGATGGAAAATTGAAGTACACTCTGATGTCTCCCAAAGTCCCCTATGGGTAAAGAAAAACAAATATGATTTCTCCGAGTCATCTTGGTGTCTCTGTCCTCTTGCCTTTCTCTGAGAAATAAATTTAAGTGAACGGTCGAACATCGCGCCTGCCAAAAATGGGGGCGTCTCCATCAGAGCTTGATTCAAATGCCAGCTACCCCGGGCTCTGTTCTGTTAAAGGTCACCTGTCATTCTCCGCCCAAGGCATGGAGATTGCTTTGGAGCTCTGATTTCCACGGCGGGGAAGGCATGTTTATCTTCTCCAACGTCTTATTCACCACTGGCTTAGGCCCAACTGTTACCAGTTGAGTACAACCCGCTGGGCCCCTAATAAGAGCTTGGAATCCACAGGAGGGAAAGAAATTGAGATGCGTTTTCCCAATGAAGAGTTGTAAACCTTAAAGGTAGGAAAAGAGAAGTCAGTTGGGCAGGAGGGGAGATTTCCTGGCTGTAAAGGCTCTCAGACACTACAGCAGGAAATGGAGAACAGTCATCCCTTTCTCTCCAGAGGCATTTTACCCAGAATGCTGTGCTGAGAGCAGGGGATGGCAAAGGGACCCTGGAAAGCTCTCCCTGACCTCCAAGAGTCACCAGGAAAGTCGAACCAGCAATGCAGGCTGCACTGGGGGGCTCTTAGAAAGCTCTTAGGAAAAAACGTTAAGTGGTAAATAAACTGAGTTTCAGTATAATGCAGTGAGACTGATCATGTCTGTTTATTTTATTTTTATTTACTTTTTAATTTTTATTACTATCACCCATGCTGGAGTGCAGTGGCGCAATCTTGGCTTACTGCAATTTCCACCTCCCGGATTCAAGCAATTCTCCTGCCTCAGCCTCTCCAGTAACTGGAATTACAGGCATGCACCACCATGCCCGGCTAATTTTTGTATTTTTAGTACAGATGGGGTTTTGCCATGTTGGCCAGGCTGGTCTCGAACTACTGACCTCAAGTGATCTGCCTGCCTCAGCCTCCGCCTCCCAAAGTGCTGGGATTACAGGCATGAGCCACTGTGCCTGGCCTCATGTCTGTTTTAAACTAGCAAAATTACTCACCAAGAAAAGACCATGCAGAGCCCTTGCTATATGGCATGACCCTATCTCTTCCTCAAGATTAAGTTCCCTAATAGAACAGGCCATCTCTCCATGGCTCCCCGGAAACTTCTTCCCACCTACCCCAGGCACCATGCAATGCTCCCTCCCAATCCTTGGCTGCCTCTTGGGGACAGCAGAGCCGTGCCTGCGGTCGCCTGGGCACTCTCTCTGCAGAAATTCACTGTATTTTTTATACTCAGAAAAATCCATGAGGCTGTAGACAGAGTTCAAAGGTTATGTACATTTTTTGATGTCGCTGCTTCAAAAGTAATTGCTCTTATGCTCTCAAACACAGACAACATACCTAGTAACAGGCTGTCATAAACTAAGTTTTAACCCAACAAAGCAGCAGCACCAGCCTCTCCCCCATTTGCCCACATCATCCTCACCGGACTCCCTCTTACACAAACATTGGAAATAACTGGTAAAATGTCAATGGTCCCCAGGCAGGCAAATAATGGGAGAACTTTCCTTTTTCCACTCCAGTTCTGAGTTTATTTACCGAGAGATTAAAATGCTACAACTCCAGGGGTGGTGGGCTGCTGGCCTATCACCACTATTACTGGTCACAACCTCGGGCTCGAGGCCCAGGGAGGCACCTCCTTCTTAACTGCAGGCCGGATGACCCAGACACCACCTCCCTTCTGACCTCAAAGGATTCACAGGGCTCTCTTCCCCTAGCTTTTTTTTTT
>NW_012109796.1:97961-100603 GCF_000951045.1 Mandrillus leucophaeus | reverse complement strand
GGGGGGGGCAGGAGAGAGGAGGAGGGTAAGGGAAGAAGTGTCCTCAATGGACGTGATCTGGGAACAAAGTGGGAGGGGCTGCTTCACGGCAGTCAGATAATAAAAGGAGAATGAACTGAAAGATGAAGAAGGAGAAAGAGAAAGGCAGACAGGAAGTTGAGAAAGGCAGAGCAGAAGGAGAAAGAGAAAGGCAGATAGGAAGTTGAGAAATGCAAAGCCATAGCAGTTTTGCCCTTGCAAATCGAAAAAGAAAGCTTCCAGACCCGAGGGGACAGGCTTGGCCCCGGCAGGCTGCACTGGGTGTGGAAGTGCCAGCCCCTTGTGCCTGGGGGTGGGTGTCTGCCAGCCTCCCTCCCCTCGGCAGCTCTGTTCTCTCTGGCTTTCTGGAGGAAATGTCTCCGTGTGGATGGTCTGTTTAGCAAAAGCCAACAACGACAACTACAAACCCAGCACCAATGGGGAGCCATATGCAATGAGAAGAGACCTGTCACTGCCTTTCCGGGGACAACTGAACCTCTCTGGGCTCCTCTGGATGTGGGACACACATACCCATCTTATTTAAACAACAGTAATAAATAAAAATTCAGAAACCACCACATCCTCAAAGGAACCTATATAGTAGTTTCCAGTTTGCACAAAATGACCTGGCACCCAAATGAGTTAATCAGAAATATCATTCTCGGGTGGTTTCCTGAGAGTCCTAAAATGTAGTCCAATGAATAGAGAAAAAAATACTCCAGAAAACAACACCAAGATTAAAACTCCCTGCTACCATTTTGCTGAATTTCATTGTCACTGACTCATCTAGGGCCCTCCTTTTACACCTTTTTCCAGGGATTTCTGAGATAGCATGACCAAGACCTTGCCGGGGAGGGTTAAGGTCACAGCTTGCCCTGCCCCCTCCCTCCTTGCAGCACGGAGGGAAAAGAGGATGCAAAAAAACAGCGGGTCTCATACACGGCAAACTTCCCAACATCAATCAGAATCCTATACTCTTTCTCTGTAGTAAGCATTAATTTTAAAAGAAAATACTGGGCTACAAACTTGCCGCATGAAATGAATTATTTTACAGTCAGGCAGAGGGCAGGTTTCTGGATGCAGCCGTGAACACAGTTCTTTCTTTCTTTCATCCTTTTTTTTTTTTTTTTACTATTATTATTACGTTTTAACAAACTTTATAGCCCATTTTATTTGTTCTCAAATAACTTTTTCTCCTTCTTTTCGACAGATCAATTACTTGGTTTGTTTCCCTTACTGTATGATGTTGGAATCAAGAGATTGATACTGCTCAGTAGAATATAATTTAGTATTATGTGCCACGGGTTTATGAGGTAGGAGTCAGACAAAACATTGCATTTGAACACTATCCATTTATTAGCTCTAAGAAGAGATTTATATTTGACAAGGAGACAATAACTTTGTTTTCTGATAAGCCAAAGAGGTCTATTTTTGTGTCCAATACACGGAGTAGCTTACCCTTCCCCAATAACTCTATTTACTAGTGTGAATATATTTTAATAATAAAATTGATATATATGTAAATTTATTTTAATCTAATTTCATCGACCCTTCCTTAAAAAAAGAGCCTTTGTAGATTGTTTTCATATCTGAATTATAGATTTCTGTATCGTATTCCCAGATTGATTTCTAGGCTATAATTCTGTCAAGATTTCCTCCTGGTGTCAAAAACAGCAACACCACCAGCTAGAGTGTTTTATAATTGGCATCACAGCCGAACCAGAATTACAGTCCTGATAGTCATCCCAGTGCTAGGTGGATTCATTTTAGAATATTTCTCTGTCTTAGCCTGTATCTGAACTTGAAGGTTTATGGCTAAAATTACTTTCTGAGTTAATCATAAAAATGTTTAATTGAAAGCTAAGGTGCTGGAAACGGAAGGGACAGAGATGAGAAAGGAGGAAGGAAAATGCAACCTCAATGACTACAAAAGGATGATTAACAGCAGCATATGATTAAATCTACATTGTAAATAAAGATTTTTTCTTCCTACCTGTCCTTTGCCCTAGGGTCAAATAAATTAAATTGGCATTATTTACTTAGTCTTTAGAACGTGATTTTCACTCTGTGGTGAACGGAGGAGGGTTTCCTTGCACCCCTGCCCTAAATCAAATGGTTCTTGAATATTCCTCCTTGTGTGCTTTTGAGCGCTGTGCCCTCCCCTGTGTTGGTCCTGTAGTACTGGTGCTTGGGCTCCGTAAGTAAAACAGTCATTTTTCCCCTCAGGCTTCAGAAAGCCAACACTAGATTCTCTCCCCTGACCTGTTAATGACACCCTGCCCCTGCCTTCTTTAAAGTGATTGTTGTGCATTTTCCCCAGTGTCTTTCATCTTCAGGTAGCTGAGGAGCTCACAAAGAAGCTATGCAGGCTGGGAGCAGTGGCTCACGCCTGTAATCCCAGCACTTTGGGAGCCCAAGGCGGGTGGATCACTTGAGGTCAGGAGTTCGACACCAGCCTGACCAATGTCAGATGGTGAAACCCCATCTCTACTAAAAATACAAAATTAGCTGGGCGTGGTGGCACGCGCCTGTCATCCCAGCTACTTGGGAGGCTGAGGCAGGAGAATCACTTGAATCTGGAAGGCGGAGGTTGCAGTGAGCCAAGATCGTGCCATTGCACTCCA
>NW_012109796.1:93447-97731 GCF_000951045.1 Mandrillus leucophaeus | reverse complement strand
TCACCCGGCTAGTTTTTTGTATTTTTTTAGTAGAGACGGGTTTCACCGTGTTAGCCAGGATGGTCTCGATCTTCTGACCTCGTGATCCACCCGCCTCGGCCTCCCAAAGTGCTGGGATTACAGGCTTGAGCCACCGCGCCTGGCCTCTTCCCCCAGCTCTGAAGTCATGATGAAAAACTCTTGATTCCCCTTCACAGGCAATTGACTAAGTCCCCACCAACCACTTCCCTTATCCAGCCACACTTGGGGCCAAGTTCTAGACCACCTGGGACAGCCTCTGTGCTCTGGAGCCTCCAAAATTATTTAAATTAGCCATATTAGACCCCTGGCTCCATGGAGTCTCAGACATGAATGTGATTTCATCTTTGTCTTCTTGCAAGATCGTCCTCCTGCCCCGTGTGTCACCTGGTGGATAAGGAACTGCCTTTCTCCAACTCTGCCCCGCAAAGCCAGCCCAAGGGAAGCAGGCTGCTCAGAGGGGCCAGCCGCGGCCACAAAATCCTGCGACTGGTATTTTGGTGAGGAATTGGGTTGACCGTACTTCTCAGAAGCTCTGATCTCTACAGAAAGGCACAGAGCTCCCAATATGTGAGGAATAAACATGGTCACACAGGTAGAGCCCCTGTCGATACCAGCTCTGTGTCCAGTGCCTCCCCGCGTCAGCTCACTGAGTCCTCTCACCTGATGTCCCAAATCCCACTGTCCCTGGTTTTTAATGGAGGAAACTGAGTGCAGAGAAGCTAAGAACTTGCTCGAGTAGAAGCAGATCAGAGATGAGTTGCTCTGACTCCACACCGATGTTCCTTTGCCCCTGCTGCCTCCCCGGCTACAGACTGAGCCTGGCTCTCTGTAGCAAACCCAGATTTCAACTTTGAATCTGTTGATAACATTATCTCAGTTGTATAGAGTATTTTCCAGTTCATCATTCCCACCAATACATATTTTCCCAGCAAATACGTCCATTAGCCCAGCAAATGGTGGGCGGGGCTATTACTCCATGTGATGGTTAAGGAGACTTGAGGCTGAGAAAGGGTAAGTAGCTGCCTGTAGACCACTTGGCCAGTAGAGCAGCCAAGCAGGGCTGAGGGAAACAGGCTGTGAACTATCAGGAAGCTCTGGGGGCAAGGAAGGAAACTTGGGGTACAAGAGAGATGGCTGCCAAATGTTTAAAGAAAGAGAAGAGCCTGGAAGAGGCAAGGCTGTGGGTCCCACCCCCAACACATGCCCCACTTTCTTTTTCACCCTTGTCCACAGACACTGTGGAAACAATGGCCACTTCCACCAGAGCTGCCCAATTTGAGGCAAAGACCTCAATCCCCAAGTGGACCTCTGTCTCGAGGTGCGAAGGGGCACGGCAGGCCTATGCTGCATCACTGCCCATGAGACAAAGTCAGAACGATGTCAGGTCCTGTTGCGGTCGGCCGCATGGGGGCTTCTGTTAGGACGGGGCTTCTGTGAGGACGAGGCTCGCAGCAAACTCGTCTTTAAGAAAGAGCTTTCTTCCAAAAAGAAAAGGCGCCATGGCGCACACAGTCAATGATATGTATTCCAGCCCATGTCTGGTAAACTCTCGGATGATGGCAGCAAGGCAGGGTCACCCGGGTTCTATTAGCTCAATTAATGAGGAGTAAGATAAGGCTAACACCCTGCTCGTCGGGCGGCTCGGGCCCAGAGCTGCAGTAATGGAGTTATTAACCTTCGTCAGCCACTGGATTTTGCTGCTGATTCCAACTCCATTTCCTAGTTCAGGCCTCCATTAATGGGCTGTTTATTATCCATAGTCCTCATAAGGATCAGCTGCAGAAATATGAGCCCTTCCTGGAAGGACCCGTGATAATGAAAGAGAGAGAGAATGGGGCGGGCAAGAAACCCTCTCTACTTTGCATTTGAATTTTTCTTTGGTCCTACTGCCATCCTCTTAAGAAATTATAGCATCCTTCTTAGTTTGGACCACGTTAGAAACGACAAAGTCATTATCCAAGGGTTTCACTGTGTTGTCCCCCAAAAGCAACTGTCATACGGAAATAAATTACGTCAAATGAGGGAGCTCTGACCTATAAACTATATGCCAGTCTGGTTTTCAATTTCATAAAGTACCACCATATTCCATCATTTAAAATTTGACATAATCAAAACAAAAAAATCAAAACTGCATTTAGCAGAATAATTTTATCAACGTTGTTAAATGCCCTGATTAAAAATTTCCAGTTTGCTTCAGTTTGAATTGGGAAAAAAAAAAAATCCAGTTTTCTTGGCTCGATGGGCTCCTGAACAAAAGGGCAATTTTGTCTTTGACTATTTCGGGGTCATTCGCCCCATCTGCTACTAGAAGAACAGGCTACGTTCCCCACTTCCAACCCAGTGAGAAGAACAGGCTACCTTCCCCACTTCCAAGCCTTGCATCTTTAAAATGTCTTCCATAGATGAGGAAAGCAAGCAGGTCGCCATTAGAGAAAAAATATTTTTAAAGTTATTTGTACCAACCCATAGTGAGTGGATGCCGCAAATACTCTTTGAGGGTCATCCCTTCAATATTTGCCATCTTAGACTCTTTGTATTGAGCAGGAATCCAACATCACATGGGGAAGTGTCATAGTAAATGTGTTTACACTTCTTAACATATAGATGAATCTGTAGCATCCTATTCGGGGGCTGTGTGTGCTTTATGTATGTATGTATTTATTTATTTATTTATTTTCAGAGAGACAAGGTCTCCTTCTGTCACCCAGGCTGTGATGCAGGGGCACGATCATAGCTCACTGCAGCCTCTGATTCCTGGGCTCTGGCAATCCTCCTACCTCGGCCTCCCAAGTAGCTGGAACTACAGGTGTGCACCACCACGCGTGGTTTAGCGTGTAACTTGTTATGTGAGAACAGGCGAGAAGACAAACTCTCCCCTACACATTTGAATGAGAGTCGGCCCTGACAGGAGGTTCTCTGGGCACTCACACGCAGAGCAGGTCATAGCATCCACAGTATCCGTACAGCTCTTTCAAGCTATCAACCACAGGCACACATCCTCCATCTACTCTCCAGAGCAGCAGTGCTGTGAGGTTAAAAGAGTAGAGTTTATTGCCCCATTTAACAGATAAGGAAATTGAGGTTAAATGTGTCTTCTTCAAACCAGCTAGCCAACAGGGAGGGATATATGCAATCCCATTGCATAAAGGATAAAATGTAACAGTTCAGAGCAAAGAGCTGGGTTCAGGGCTGGCCCCTTCCATGGATCTTACCTGGCTGTGTGGCCTGGGGCAAGGACATGGCTTCTCTAAAGCCAGCAGCCTTTCACCTGAGCAAACCTCCTTTGCTGGGCTGTTGAATGGACGGAATCACATAGGAAACAACTGCATAATTGGCACTCAGTAAAGACCACATATCATCATTATTACTCTTGTTGTTAAGATAATGATGATTATGAAGCGGGGGGGGGCAGGAGAGAGGAGGAGGGTAAGGGAAGAAGTGTCCTCAATGGACGTGATCTGGGAACAAAGTGGGAGGGGCTGCTTCACGGCAGTCAGATAATAAAAGGAGAATGAACTGAAAGATGAAGAAGGAGAAAGAGAAAGGCAGACAGGAAGTTGAGAAAGGCAGAGCAGAAGGAGAAAGAGAAAGGCAGATAGGAAGTTGAGAAATGCAAAGCCATAGCAGTTTTGCCCTTGCAAATCGAAAAAGAAAGCTTCCAGACCCGAGGGGACAGGCTTGGCCCCGGCAGGCTGCACTGGGTGTGGAAGTGCCAGCCCCTTGTGCCTGGGGGTGGGTGTCTGCCAGCCTCCCTCCCCTCGGCAGCTCTGTTCTCTCTGGCTTTCTGGAGGAAATGTCTCCGTGTGGATGGTCTGTTTAGCAAAAGCCAACAACGACAACTACAAACCCAGCACCAATGGGGAGCCATATGCAATGAGAAGAGACCTGTCACTGCCTTTCCGGGGACAACTGAACCTCTCTGGGCTCCTCTGGATGTGGGACACACATACCCATCTTATTTAAACAACAGTAATAAATAAAAATTCAGAAACCACCACATCCTCAAAGGAACCTATATAGTAGTTTCCAGTTTGCACAAAATGACCTGGCACCCAAATGAGTTAATCAGAAATATCATTCTCGGGTGGTTTCCTGAGAGTCCTAAAATGTAGTCCAATGAATAGAGAAAAAAATACTCCAGAAAACAACACCAAGATTAAAACTCCCTGCTACCATTTTGCTGAATTTCATTGTCACTGACTCATCTAGGGCCCTCCTTTTACACCTTTTTCCAGGGATTTCTGAGATAGCATGACCAAGACC
>NW_012109796.1:75362-88512 GCF_000951045.1 Mandrillus leucophaeus | reverse complement strand
CAGGAGAATCACTTGAATCTGGAAGGCGGAGGTTGCAGTGAGCCAAGATCGTGCCATTGCACTCCAGCCTGGGCAACAAGAGCAAAATTCCTTCTAAAAAAAAAAAAAAAAAAAAAGAAGCCATGCAGCTGGTGCTGTGACATTAACCATGTCTGTGGCATTAACTGTGTTAGGAAGAACAGAGGGTGGACGCTTAGCCCTTGGGTACTTGGTCCCTGGAATTTCACAGGAATAATGATAGTAAAACAGGATGCTCACGTTAAGACTGTCAGATCCCTGCTGCCCTGGGCCTAGACAGAGGTTTCAGTCTTCCAATGGGAAGCTCGGTAGCCCAAACTCTAGGCATATAATTCAGAGTTGAGGAGATTCTAATTGTGGGAAAGGCAGAATAATGCCTGCCACCAACTCCAAGATGTTCACCTCCTAATTCTCAGATTCTGTGAATAGGTTATCGTACAAGGAACAAGGAACTTTGCAGATTGGATTAAGTTAAGGTGAGAGGAGCCGGGCACATTCCTCAGCCCCGGGCTCAAAACAAACAAGCCCAGTACAAACACATCCCATCCTCCCATCCCACCACATATCGCCATATATCTCTCAAACTTCCTGAGCCCAGTACAAACACATCCCATCCTCCCATCCCACCACATATCTCTCAAACTTCCTGAGCCCAGTACAAACACCACCTGGAAGGTCTCCGATAAGGAGACAGCCGTTCAAGGTTTTACTGAAAGCGCGGGAACCGAAAGAATTCCTTTGTTCCCCTGTAACTTTCGGGCTATAAAAAAGCAAGCACTCGCATTGTTCGGGGCCCTCTTGTATGCTGTGTAATGGAGGGACCAGGTTCGAACTTGTCATAAAGATCCTTGCCGCTTGGCTTTGACTCTGGACTCTGGTGGTCTTCTTTGGGGAACAGAGGGTCTGGGCATAACAAAGGACTGTGTTGATATGGTAAGATTATCTCAGGTTATCTGGGTGGGCCCAATCTAATCACATAGCTCCTTAAAATCTGAGACCCTTTCCCAGCTCTGGTCTCAGGGAGACATGAGTACAGAGGAAGCGTTGGAGTTGCACTATGGCCTCTGAAGATGGTGGGAGGGGCCGTGAGCCAAGGAATGCGGGCAGCCTCTAGAAGGTGGAAGAGTTGAGGAAACGGATTCTGCCCTACAGCCTCCAGGAAGGAATGCAGCCCTGACAGTGCCATGATTTTTAGCACTACAGAATTTGAAGACAACAAATTTGTGTTGTTTTAAGCCACCAAGGTTGTGGTAATTTATTACGGCAATATAGGTAACTAATACGCCAACTCACACTATTCTTAGACAAACAACCGGCCTATTCAAAGGTAAAGAATTTACAAAATATATCCATCTTGGGACCCAGTTATAGGTGCTACCAAAAAATGGAAGGAAAGGGGCATAAAAGTTAAAAAAAAAAAAAGGGAGCGAGAGAGACAATGAATAGCCATCAGAAAACAAATTACTCCAGGAAACATAAGAACATTTTAGATAAAACCTTACCAGAATGTTCTAAATAATTTAAAGAGAATGGGCTCCATGATACAGGAAATGAAGGAAAAGATGATGAGATTTTTTAAAAGGAGATGCAAAGAAAGCTGACAAAATGAAGGAAAAATACCTAAGGGAAAAGTAAAAGCATTATGGAAACAAAAAATCAAATGAAAAGCCGCAATAAATAAACACAGCAGAGAACAGTCAGTTACCATGAAGGTCAGAGTCGAGAAAATAATACCCAAAGAGTAAGATAAAAGCCACCAGCAGAAAATCCAAATTATGAAAAGCTGATAACAAATATCTTACACACACATAATTGGTCTTACTGAAGAAGAAAATCAAGCAAATGAACCTGAAAAACATTAATATATCTACTAGAAGAAAACTCTCCTGAAACACTGTAAGTGAAAGGGTTCCTAATGTCCAGAGAAAAGTAATAAGGAGAACCAAGACTGAGCTATGGCCTGATGATTGTAAATGAACTTAAAGAGAAGGGGGTAGGGAACACAGACAGGCAGAGAGAGACAGAGAGATCTCATGAACACCCAGGCAAAAGAAACACATGTATAGGCTGGGCACGGTGGCTCATGCCTGTAATCCCAGCACTTTGGGAGGTCGAGGCGGGTGGATCACCTGAGGTCAGGAGTTCAAGACCAGCCTGGTCAACATGGTGAAACCCTGTCTCTACTAAAAATACGAAAAGTAGCTGTGCATGGTGGCACACATCTGTAATCCCAGCTACTCAGGAGGTGGAGGCAGGAGAATCACTTGAAGCCAGGAGGGGAAGGTTGCAGTGAGCTGAGATTGCGCCACTCCAGCCTGGGTGACAGAATGAGACAGACAGACAGATGGAAAGAAAGAAAGGAAGAAAGGAAGAAAGGAAGAAACAAAGAAACAAAGAAAGAAAGAGAAAGAAAGGAAAGAAGAAAAGAAAAGAAGGAAGGAAGGAAGAAGGGAGGGAGGGAGGGAAGGAAGGAAGGAAGGAAGGAAGGAAGGAAGGAAGGAAGGAAGGAAGGAAGGACGGACGGACGAATGGAAGGACGGACAAGACAGACATCTGGCAACATGTCAGAGTCTATGTAGAAGGGATTTGGAACACGGAGGGCCGGGGAGGAGCTTGAGGGGAGAAAGAAAGAAATACGATCAAAGAATTCTTTGCCAGATGTTGTTTACAAGTAAAAATAACAGAGAGACATTCTCAAGTATGCAAGAATTCAGGAAGTTTAGTATCTATGTACCCTTGCTGAAAATGACTCAAAGACATGATCCATTCAAATGAAAGGCAAAATCAAAATTAATAAATGAAGAGGTTGAAATATATAAACAGCTGGTGTTGAAATCTTAATCCAGTTTTAGAGAGAATAAAAACTTTATAAGTATAGCAATTATAGTTAAAAACAGAATATAATTGTTATATTTCTAGAAAGAAAAGTTTAATCAATACTGATTAAAAACAATAATCTGTGCATAATAGACTGGCACAGAAAAATTTCAGGATATATCTGTCCCTGGCTCCCCCAAAATGGAGAATGGTTGGAGAAGGGGGATGAGGAGGCAGTACATGTGGGATCCTTTTTTGACATCTTTTTTTTTTTTTTTCTTTTGAGACGGAGTCTTGCTCTGTCGCACAGGCTGGAGTGCAGTGGCACGATCTCGGCTCACTGTAACCTCCGCCTCCTGGGTTCAAACAGTTCCCTGACTCAGCCTCCTGAGTAGCTGGGACTACAGGCACCCACCACCATGCCCGGCTAATTTTTGTATTTTCAGTAGAGACGGGGTTTCACCATAATGTCCAGGCTGGTCTTGAACTCCAGACCCCGTGATCCACCCGCCTCGGCCTCCCAAAGTGCTGGGATTACAGGCGTGAGCCACTGCGCCCAGCCGACATCTTTCATATAAAGGGGTCAAGATATTCTGCTGCATTTCAAAATCAACAAACTGAGAAACAAGGTTTAATCAAGTCATGTTGAAGAGACTATTAGAACTACAAACAGATATCTTCTAAATTAATGGAAGTGGGGCAGGTAAGAAGCTAATAATAACAAGAACAAAATTCAAAACACATCCCATAAAGAAAAGAAGGAAAACAAAGGAAACCATAATGAAGCACAAAATAAAGTAAGAGAGGCAAAAATAAGTGGGATAGACTCAACTATTCAAGGAAAAAGATACTCAGATTGAAGAAAAAATATCAAACCCAATTTCATTCTGTCCACAGTGAAGACGACGTCTATGGGCTCCACCCATGCAACCAGAGCTTCCACATAGCTTTTTAGTAGTGTCATCAACAAAAAATAAGAGAAGCAAAATAGCTGAAAGTAAAACTTAGGAACATGCAAATGTAACAAATCAGAGTTTGGATTCCAGATAAAAATGGCTTTTTGAAAACCGCACCAGATTTTGTTTCTTCCCCAAATCCCACAGAAAAATGACAAGAAAGGCACTTTGAAAAACTAACCCACAAGCACAGAAAGCACAGGGAAGAGGAAGGCAGTCAGACAAAGGACTTTCCTTTTTCGATGCTGGAAAGCAGACTTGGACCACAGGCAACGGGCTGAGGTGGCCTCAGAAAGCCAAATCCTAAATCAGTAATAGGAAAACTGAGAATCAACCTCATCTTCCCCAGAAAATCCTCAAAAGGCTCAGGCACAGGTGCCACCTGGGAGCTGGTGGCTAAAATAAAGGGGCTTGGTTGAAATTTGTTTGAGAAGAGAGTGAGTCCTAGATCCTTTCCTCACTCCACCCAGGTGAGTGAATGTCTCTCCTCCACTTGGGAAGAAATGAAACATTTACTCTCTAGAGAGGATAAAATGCAGGCTCTTTGGGCTGAAGAATGCCAAGCACAGTTGAGAGCCTGAGTCTATGGCAAACACAAGGGAATTAGGTAAAAGTATGCAAACTGCATGCAGTATGTCAGACCCCTCCCCTGCCCTTCCCACTGTCCTGCTTCTCCCCTGGACCCCCAGAGAGGGGGTCCTGGCAGAAGGCCTTTATCCTCCAGCAGGAGACTGCATGAGTCCTCTCTGGGGAATCTGAGCAGCCCAGAGGAAAAGACCTAAGGATGTTGACACTTGGTGGGAGGGATGGCCCAATTTTATCACCCCAATGATATCACCCTACAGTGAAGACTAAGCCTGTGGGCTCTATCCATGCACTCAGAGCTTCCAAATCGCTTTTTCAGTCTCCCATGCTTCGACATGAGCAAACAACCAAGGGTAATCCAACATCTAAGGGTAAAAAAAGACTCTGCTGAGAAAGAATAAGACCAAGACAAACAAAAACTCTATAGAAACTGATTATGCAGAAAGGAAGAGGAAAAAAGCCTATCTCCCCATCCTCCCAACAAAATCAAACATGTCATTAACATTTTAAGAGATAAAAAATCCACAAAACAAGATCAAGAAACTATAAAAGGAATATTCAGAAAACAAAAAGTTCTTGAATATTACAGAAATAAACAAACCCAAGAGCAGAAATTGGAATTCAATAGAAATGTTGGAAGAGAAAGTTGAGGAAATCTCCCAGAAAGTAGAGCCAAACAAAACAAAAAGCAGTAATTGATCACACACACACATACACACAAAATGCAAGGGAAAAAAGATATTTTTACAACATTTAGAAGGCCAGTCCTGAAGATCCAATGCCCAAATAACAGGAGTTACAGAGAGAATAGAAAAAAGGGAAAAAAATCATTAACAAAATAATTCAAGAAAATGTCCCAGGACTGAAGGACACAGGTTTCAAGATTAATTTCTGGTACAGTGGAGTAAATCTGACCTATACCGAGGATATAATGAAATTTCACTGTGAAATTTCAGAACCCTGGAGACAAAGGAAAGAGCCTACAAACTTCCACAGAAAGAAAAAAGTCACATATAAAGGATCAGGATCAGATCGGCATTGGACTTCTTAGCAACACTGGAGATTCAAAATTCGACGGGAAAATCATTTCCAGCCTATAATTTCTCACCCAGTCAATCTATCTAACAAGTATGAAGACAGAATAGACACTTTCAGATAGAATAGTAGGGCCCCTCAAAATTTACCTGCCATACACTCTTTCTCAGGAAGTTACTGATAGATGTGTTCAACCAAAACAAGGTAGTAAACCAAGAAAAAGGAAGCCATGTGATATAGAAATAAAATATCTAACATGGGAGAGGGGTAAAGACAATCTTCAGTGTAGTAGTGAAAGACAATCCCAAAATGA
This sequence comes from Mandrillus leucophaeus, assembly GCF_000951045.1. Classification (NCBI taxonomy): domain Eukaryota; kingdom Metazoa; phylum Chordata; class Mammalia; order Primates; family Cercopithecidae; genus Mandrillus; species Mandrillus leucophaeus. The sequence goes on along the minus strand of NW_012109796.1, from coordinate 82,788 downwards.
TTGTTGTGTACAGTCATAAAAGGTGACTTCTTCAATTTAGAACACATGTGTTGCCGGTGTAACAACCTACTGCTTTTAAACCATCTTTTTAACTTAAGACGCAACTAGAGGTTATGCTTTGTCAAATCAAGGGGGTATATAAAAGGAAGATGTGTGACTTAGGAAACAGAGACTCCAACTCAAAAGAAAGCCAAGGGGAATTCCTCTGATTATAGTAAAGAAAAGCTCTTCATGATCAACTATGCAGTAAGCCTAGAAAAAATCCAGTCCAAACAGGAGAGGAATGGGAGTGACCAAGAAGAAAAAACAACCTGAAACTGATAGATTACACAATATGATGGACTTTGTGGGAAATTGTTCTGAAAGGCTATTATGAAATGTGGAAATAATTAACTAATAGATACAAAGAAAACTAGACAAGTGAAAAAGCAAGATGATTATTAACTTCAGGAAAATCGAAAAGAAAGGAAAGGCAAAATAACAACAAAAAAAGCTAACACCTTCCAGCTGAGTTAGATGCCTTAAAGCAGGTTTCCTGGAAAAACCACACAACTATATGCTTATATCTCATTGGCCAGAACTTAGTTTTGTGGCTCCATATAGCTGTAAAGAAGACTGGAAAATGGGATCTTTTATTTTCAGACACCAATGTACTCTTCGGAAAATCGATCTTTTGTTATTGAGGAGGAAAGTTAGAACAAATGTTGGGGTAGATAATTAGCTGTCTGTCACTGACGGTCACTTTCATCAAGAATACATTTCACAATGAACACACAGCTGACAGAAACCTTTATGCACTAAATAACATAGCACCAAAACACATAAAGCAAAAACTGTAGGAAACACAATAAAAATTAATGGCACAAGATATTCAAATTATGTTAATATGTTTAAAGATAGGGAAAGGGATGATTTTCTAGGAAGAGATCAATTGCACAAGAAAAGAGAGAAATCTGAATTGACCAAACACCATGAACAAAATCAATCAAATTGTTAACAAGCTACCTCTGCCCCGTAAGTGCCAGATCCTAAAAACAGTTACTGCTGGAGTTTTAAAAACTCTCTCAGATATGGAGAAAGAAAGAAAATCTATGAAACTTTCACATTACTGGTACTAAAGCCTAACAAAGCACAAGAATGTGGAAAAATTCTAATCCATACTATATATGCATATTAATGCAAAAAAACTAAATAAAAATGTAGCCAATACAATCCAACAGCATCTTAATTTCTTGCGCTGCCATTATCGTGTTATGACAAACTTAGCTGCTTAAAGATACTCAGATTTGGGCCGGGTACGGTGGCTCACACCTGTAATCCCAGAACTTTGGGAGGCCAAGTGGGCAGATCATGAGGTCAGGAGATCAAGACCATCCTGGCTAACATGGTGAAATTCCATCTCTACTAAAAATACAAAAAATTAGCCAGGCATGGTGGTGGGCGCCTGTAGTCCCAGCTACTCAGGAGGCTGAGGCAGGAGAATGACGTGAACCTGGGAGGCAGAGCTTACAGTGAGCCAAGATCGCACCACTGCACTCCAGCATGGGAGACAGAGCGAGACTCCATCTCAAAAAAAAAGAAAAAAATGATACTCATATTTGGCTAGGTGCAGTGGCTCATGCCTGTAATCCCAGCACTCTGGGAGCCCAACGCGGGTGGACCACCTGAGGTCAGGAGTTCAAGACCAGCCTGGCCAACATGGTGAAACCTGTCTCTAATAAAAATACAAAAATTAGCCATGCGTGGTGGCACACACTTGTAATCCCAGCTACTCAGGAGGAGGAGGCAGGAGAATCGCTTGAACCTGGCAGGTAGATGTTGCAGTGAACAGAGATCATGCCACTGCACTCCAGCCTGGGCGACAGAGTGATACTCGTCTCAAAAAAAAAAAAAAAGAAAGAAAGAAAAGAAAAAAAGATAATCAAATGTATTATCTTACAGTTTCTGTAGGTCAGAAATCTGCTATGAGTCTAACTGGACTTAGGTCAAGGTATCAGCCAGAGCTATAGTTCTCACCTGGGGCTCACTGTTTGTTGGTCGAATTAATTTCTTCTCACATTTTCCATGGCCCCCATCTTTGAGCCACCAATGCTATGTCATGCTTAGAAATCTCTCTGACTTCCTCTTCTGCCCTCAGTCAGGAGGGAACTCTGCTTTTAAGGGTTTGTGTGATTATTCTGGGCCCACCCAGATAGTCCAGGTTGACCTTTCTATTTTAAGGTCAACTGATTAGTAATCTTAAGTATATATGCAAAGTCCCTTTTGTCATATGATATACATTCAGAGGCATGACAGCAGGGGGGTAAAGGTCATAAGGGTCAAAATTCTATCTGCCACAAGCAGTAGAATAATATACCATGAAAAAACAATATGCCATGACCAAATCAGTTATTATAGAAACAAAAGATTGGCTTACTATTATTAACATAATTTATAATATCAATATGTCAAAAAGAGAAAAAATAATTTTAAAGGATGCTGAAAAGCTCTTGATAAAATTCAACATTAACAAGAGATTTTAAATCACGGTGCTATACTTCTTTAACTTCATACGAATTGTATGCACTTCAAACCAAAAGCCAGTAGCACCTTAATGTCAGACAGCCCTTATGGTCAGGAAAAACCACCCTGTCGATCATGACACCCTGTTCTGAAAGTACCGCCCAACAAGAGTAAAATGAAAAGTATAAATATTGAAAAGGAAGAGGCAAAAGGATGAGTATTTGTAGATGACATGATCATCTACCTGAAAAACCCAAGAGAATCAACTGAAAAACTATCCAAAACAGTAGGAGGGTTTGAGAAGGTGGCTGGAGTACAAAATAAGTAAGCCAAAATCAATGTCTTTTCTACACTCTTGAAAAACCCACTTAGAAAATACGGAATGAAAAGATCTTACTATAATATCAGTAAGAAGAACAAGAGATAATACACCTAGGAAAAAAATTAAAAATGCAAGACCCAAGGAAGTGTTGATATTTTCACTAGAAGCAAAGACAGGATATAGCCATGTCAAACTGTAACGTGTTATATTAGTTCATTTCACACTGCTATAAAGAACTACTTGAGATTGGGTAATTTATAAAGGAAAGAGGTTTAATTGATTCACAGTTCCACATGGCTGGGGAGGCCTCAGGAAACTTACAGTCATGGCAGAAGGTAAAGGGGAAGCAAAGCACATCTTACATGGCAGCAGGAGAGACAGAACAAATGGGGAGGTGCCACACTTTAAAACCATCAGATCTCATGAGAACTCATTCACTATCAAGAGAACAGCATGGGGGAAACCGCCCCCATGATCCAATCACCTCCCACCAGGTCCCTCCTTAACATGTGGGGATTATAGTTCAAGACGAGATTTGGGTGGGAACTCAGAGCCAAATCATATCACAGATCAATTTGAAAATCTAAGGCAATTCCAGCTAAAATTTCAATGGCAGTTTCTTTTTGTACATGATAAAATCATTATAGTGTTCAGTTGGAATAATAAATATATAAAATAGACAATAAAGATTAATGAGAGGGCGTTATCCTGCATTGACTATTGAAATATAATATATGACAAAAGTAAAGCAGTTAAACAGAGTTGTACTACTGCAGAAATAGACACTCAGACAAGAGAAAGTTCAGACACAGGCCCAGTATATTGAAAGACTAAACACACAGTTTGATGATGGTCAGACCATATATAAAAACAGAACTGGAACCCACAACCTGCAGCAACCTGCCCAAGGAGTCAGACCACAATCTCTGCAGCAATCAGCCCCAAAGGGCCAGGACTTGATCAGGAATTGATAGCTTCCCTCATTTTTGCCACCATTTGCAAGGTAGGACCAACCAGAGAAAGCCAAATATGTTCCCTTAACCCATCACATAGGAGACCCCACCTCTAGTTAGCCCACCCAGCTTCCCCAAGCCAACAGCCTCCAACTGGGCCATGGTAGAACCAAAGCCTTTCCCACCTTCCACTAGAATGCTGTCACCTCCACCGCCTGCCTGTGAGTCTCTGCCAAAACGCCAAGCAATGGTGGCTGATCCCTTGCTGTTGCAAGCTCAGACTAAATAGCCTTTGTTTGCTTTCACTTGGGTGGGCTTCATTGCTCTCCACAATATATACAATTGCAATGAGCTCTCAAGTTCAAACTAGTAGAGGGAAGACAGAACATCCAATGATAGTCAACAGTCCGAACAAATGGTCAACCATTTGGGGAAAAAAAAAAGGCGATTCATACTGCCTACTCACGTCAAAATAAATATCAGCTGCATGAAAGATTTAAATGTAAAAATGAAACTGTAAAAATAGTAGAAGAAAACATCCGTTGATTTGTATAACAATTTCCCAAAGAAGCCAAGACTGGTATTTACTACTGTTTTACAGATGAGGGTCCAGCAAGGAGAGTGAAAGCCAGTATTTGAATCCAAGCCCGACTCCTAGTCCACTAGGCAGATGGGGTGAGTGGGAATGGGGGTGACCAGGAGACATTCCACTTCAGGAACACGTGAAGGCTTGTGTAACCTGGACCCCATCAGCTAAGCCCTGGAGCGGGGGTGCCCAGGGGCTTGGCCAGGGCTGCGGGCTTGGCTGAGGCCACTCACCTGTTGGGATTGTAGCCCAGGCTGTTCAGCAGGTGTGCCTGGTCCAGGTCCCGTGGGACGCCGTGCAGCACCCAGCCTTTCTGGATGCAGTCCTGCTGGTCCAGGCGCTGGCTCAGCACCTTCATGAGGAGGCTGTCAGGAACTGCAGAGAAGGGGGACAAGTGAGCACCCTGCTGGCCTGTAGCCCATGGGTCCTGGGCTTCCTGACCTTACTTGACCATAGATCGAGCTGCTGAAGAAGTGGGTCTAGGTGGAGCCACTTGGACAAGGCTGTCAGTGCCTATTTCCCAGGTCCCTCCTCGGTCCCCAGCAACAGGGCTGCGTGAGACGGGAAATGCACTGGCTGACCTTGACCTCAGTCTTTCCCTTTCCTGGACAAGACACCATCCCCACCTGCAACCCAGTGAGATGTGAGCAGCTGTCCCCCTGTCTTAGTCCATTTGGGCTGCTATAGCACAATCCCATAAACTGGGTGCCGGGGAAGTCTAAGATCAAGTCAGATTCAGCGCCTGGAAAGGGCCTATTTTCTGGTTCACAGATGGTGCCTTCTTGCTTTATCCTCACCTGGTGGAAGACGCGAGGAGTCTCTCTGGGATCTCCCTTATACAGGCACTAATCCCATCCACAAGGGCCCCCACCCTGTGACCTCACCACCTCCCAAAGGTCCCACCTAAACCATTGTCTTGGGGATTCGATTTCAGCATATGAATTTTGGGAGGACACATTCAGACCATAGCACCCACTATGGGCCCAGTTTTTACAGCAAACACTTTGCCTGGAAGCACACCAGCCCCAGCTGCAGTTTCAGTTTTCCTCAAATGGGATCGTGCCAGTGCCCCCAAAGCTCTCTGCTAGTCCATGATGCACTAGCAACCCCCACTCCTCTCTTTCCCCAAATTCTCCAATTTTCCCCTCCTTGATGCTTAGAATGAAGTCTCTCCCAAGAATCACAGAACTAGTTATAACCAAAGACTGAAATAAAGTCCTACGGAGAATGAGATATTGAGAAGCGTCTTGTTTACATTGCGGCAATTGACATTTTCCTGAAATTCATACCTCTCTTCCCAGACTCATTAAATATCCTATGTTGCTAATGTACTGCGTTCTAGCAATTTGCACTGCGTTTCCTGCACTTTGCACTCATTTTTCCAGAAATACTTGGTAAATATTACCATTGTTTGCTATGACTGTGGCCCCGATTGGAACTGGTTCCTAGGGGTGTGGTGGCAGTGAGTTCGGCAGTTTCTCTGGAAGCTGCCTGCTTGCCCTCCTACCGACTGCCCAGGGGTCTGGCAAGACGGCCTGAAGCACACATTTGAAACCTTCCACAGGGCCCCCCAGGCTGATAGCCAGGTGAACATGGAAGGAAGAGATGCAGAAAAATCACTACCAGCCGTTCTCCCCTGTGGCCGTGACTTGCTGGGTTACTGCCCTTGTCACCAAAAAACCATAAACCTAATTCTAAGCAATCTGCATTTCCCTGAATGTGTTCTCTCTCAAGTCCTTCATCCTTTCTTCCCCAGTCCCCAGGAAAGAGCAGAAAAGGGTTTTGCTTTCACGAGAACATCTGTCTACCTAGCATGAATGAGAAGTCACTTCAGCGAATCCCATCCCTTCTTCCCCTGCTTCAAACCTGCAGTGGCCCCCCAGTGCTCCCACACCTTGCCTGGGTCACCCTTCTCCCACACCCTGCCTGGGTCAGCCTTCAAACTCAGCCTCAGGGCCATGGTGGGATGTTCCCTCCCCAGGGAAGTCTCTGAGGACAGCCCTCAGCCTGCACTTCTCATCCTCCCTCACCTGCCACCCTTGTTATCACAAGGGTACTTCTCTCTGGGTGATTCTTTCTTTAATGTCTGCGTCTCTCTCCTGGGTGGGTCCCATCAGAACAAAGGACCATGTCTCTCCCATTTTTCCCTGCCTAGAACAATGCCTGGCACATAGTAGATGTTGAATAAATAGAAGGTTTTTCAAATGCTTCACTGCGACTAATCAACTCTGTTAAAACCAACTTGACCAGACTTTGGGGAAGCCAAGTGGTAGACAGGAGAACATGGGCTTGGGGCGTTCACAAATCTAGGTCTCATCTCAGCTCTTCCCTTCCTTGCTGTCTCATCTCCAGGCAGTCTCTCAGTCTCTGAGTCTCAGCTTCCTATCTGCTGAAAGAGGATAACAGGACCCATCGTGACCAGCTCACACCACATTTACAATTCCAGCACATAGCTGACACTCAGAGGTGGTGGCTGTTACTTTTCAATTCAGGAGATGTGTGTGGGGAAGTGATGCTTCATGAATATTTTCATGCTTGCCCGTGGTCAGGGCGTCTCAGCAAAGACTGTTGGCACCTGGGATAAAGGATGACAGATTAAGAACGGCCTTGGAAGTTAAAGACAGAGACCGCCAGAGAGACTTAGGGACCTCTGCCCCGAGACATTTGTTTACATTCAAAGGGCTGGAAACCTAGTGATCTCCTCCTCCTCTCCTCTGAAGGAGTTGGAGTCAGTTCCTTCCAGGGTAAAGCTCGGGAGGGGGCTGGCATGTTGTCCCGCATAAGCTCCAAGAGTCACAATGTTGGGGCTCCCCTCCTGCTATAGACCCCCTGTACACTCGGGGTGCACTTGGCTCTTTCCACATTGCCTGTGAGGACCTGGGCGTGGGGAGCCAGCTCTGAGATTACTGTGTGAATGAATTTGGTCTGTCCTCTGATCCAGAGACCTTGTGTTTTCTTGCCAGGATGAATAAACACTGATTTAAAACAATGTGGGGTAAGAATCTGCCATAGAGCCTTCCAGTCCAGGCTTATCCTTAATATTTACAGTTATTTTCACGGAAA
>NW_012109796.1:58154-75312 GCF_000951045.1 Mandrillus leucophaeus | reverse complement strand
GATAAGAGGACCCGGATGTAATGCAACACAAACCGGGCAGGAAAGCAGAGGTCACAGAAGTAGGAAGTGCTGGGGACGTCGGAGGCAGGGAGGGCGTCACAATGTTGGGGCTCCCCTCCTGCTATAGACCCCCTGTACACTCGGGGTGCACTTGGCTCTTTCCACATTGCCTGTGAGGACCTGGGCATGGGGAGCCAGCTCTGAGATTACTGTGTGAATGAATTTGGTCTGTCCTCTGATCCAGAGACCTTGTGTTTTCTTGCCAGGATGAATAAACACTGATTTAAAACAATGTGGGGTAAGAATCTGCCATAGAGCCTTCCAGTCCAGGCTTATCCTTAATATTTACAGTTATTTTCACGGAAAGAAGAAACCAATACAGAAATAATCCTTCCCCCACGATTCACCCAGTGGGTAGTCGCTGACCATCTGGGCTGTGCCAGGCACTGTGCTTGACATGGGATATGGGCTACACAGCAAGCTTGACTGCCAAGGCTCCCGGGCTCCTGAAATTCACGCTGTCTCTGGGAAACAAACATTACCCAGGTAACAAATAACCATTTCTGAGAGTCATGAGTACTGTGAAGAAAATCAACCAAATGATGGGAGGCTGCTGCTTTCATTGGGCCTAGGACGGCTTCGAAGGAGGCCGCATTTGGCTGGGATCAGAATGGCGGATCCCGCTAATAGTCTAGGCCCACGAAGGCCTCCGCTGTTCAGGGGTGAGAATTATTTGGACCAAATATTTTCTGAGTGTCATCTCCAATAATCAGGTATGGCTTGGAAACCCAGCTGCACTGCAGGTGGTCTGAACTTTGGAGCCACGGCTTTCTGAGGGCCTGGAAGGTCATGCCATTGACCTCTTGTTTGAAAGTTAGGAAACTGAGGCCCAAAGAGGTTGTGGTTTAAGTGACGCACTCCAGGTCATCTAGTCAGCTGGAGATCAGGCCCATGATCCCGGCCCATAACACCCCCAACTGTCCTGCTGCCTCATTACCCAATGGCCTGGAGCCCTTGAGTTCCTCACACTGGCCACTGACAAACCAATAAAAGCAAAGTTTCTCAACTGGGGAGAAATCTGACTCACGGGAAAAATGGAAGGCCAGACAGAAATACAATGAAGTTTTTGTTTTTTGTTTTTCTGTTGGTTGACAAAGATTTCTAGAGAGAATTTCCCAACCTGCATCAAAATCTAAAATGTACATGTTTTTTGACCCAGCAATCTTACTTCTAGGAACTTGGACCTAAGAGATAGTAGCCCAGAGGGGAAAAAGATGTGTATACAAAGATGTCCATTTCAGTGTTGTTTATAATAGTGATTATTGGAAATGATCTAGAATGTCCATCAATAGAGGACAGATTAAATCAAAGAAGGTACATCTCTGCAATAGAATATTAGACAACCTTTTAAAAATAATCTCTATACTAACTTGGAAAGAGATCTATGACAGGTCGAGGCAGAAGTCTATGACAGAATGAGAAAAAAGCAGGTAAATCAATGACTTATATATATGGTCTAATTTAAACATATATTCGTATCTAATCATATTAATATATATACATATATACATGCTACATATACAAATACACACACACACACACACACAGACAGAGAGAGAGACAGAGACAGAGAGAGAAGGAGGGAGAAGGGTGGCCACCAGTTGATGGTCCATGAATCGGACCCAATCCCTCTGCTCACGGAGCCCAGGGTGGTGGAGATAAGAGGACCCGGATGTAATGCAACACAAACCGGGCAGGAAAGCAGAGGTCACAGAGGTAGGAAGTGCTGGGGACGTCGGAGGCAGGGAGGGCCAAGTTTCCAAAAGATTGAGGAAGAAACGGAATGCTCACACCGGTTCCCACTTTGAGCCAAACCCCAAACAAACCCCTCTTTGCAGGAATCAGGAAACGCAGGCTCTGCGGTTAGCACTTCCCGGAAGGCCTCATCACAAGCGCACATCAGTAACAACTGATGTTGTATCTGTTTAATACCTGCATTCCCACCCCAACCCCCATTCCACGAAAGCAGGGAGCCCCCTAGTAGGGTCAGGCTCATTGCTATACCCCAGCACCCGGCACAGTACTGGGCCCATGGAAAGCACCTAATAAACACGAAGGAAGGGAGGGAGGGAGGAAAAAAAGGGAACCATTTCCAAAAACCAGGAAGTTCCTTAGTTCCTCAAGTGATCATGGGCCAGAGAACTTAAGGATTTTTCTCACCAAGCACTGAATCAGCTCCTGCGGCAACAGAAAATAACCAAGGGAGACCCTTCCTCTCAGTCATTCCATTCATCTCTACGTGATCACCCACTCGCGAATTAAATATGCGGCCAAAAGAATGAGTACTAGCACCTGGGGTTTGCTGGGAGGGGTCTCTGGGGTAGGAGAGGGTGGTTCTAGATGCAACAAGGGTGGCCACAAGCACGTGAGGTTCATTACACTAGCGATGGGTCCCACAGGTTCATTATTCTATTCTCTCTACTTTTTTGATGTGTTTAAAGTTTTCCACTAAAAATGTGGTGTTTTTTTTTTAAAAGGAAACAATTTAACGCCTAAAATAGGTTGAAATGGCCCCTGTGAGAGACCGTTCCTAAAGCAACAAAGGACACAATCTCCCCTGAAGGCCATGGGTGGCTCTCCCTTTCGGGGGACCTGCAGTGTGGGTGGCCTCCGGCCGTCCTGTAACTCCATCGGTTCTGGAAGCTCTGCCCAGAAGCCTGGCATCATGGGCATTTGCCCACATCTGCCTGTGTTAGCAGTCCTGTGAAAGCTCCACGTTCGAGTCCTTTAACCTTTTGTACGGAACAGCAACACATTTTTGCTCACAGTTCCTCACTGGGGCTGCGTGGCTGAGGGGCTGCACTGGTTCTCTCCCAGCACACAGGGATCCTGTGTCATGGTGGGGCTCTCCCAACTGGGTCAAGACAAGCAACAGACCCCACTGGGTGCTGCTCTGAGGCTACCGACCTTTCCCAGTCAGCACCTCTCCTCAGGGGCGGCACGCGGGTTGAGGGGTGAGGGACGAACCCTGAAGACGCCGCCTGTAGTGTAATTTCCCCAAAACCCACCTGTGTCTCCTGTCCCAGCCTCTCTGAGGCTCGGTGTCTGTTTTGCTGCGGCTTGTTTGGTTTTTCCTGTCAGCTACAGACTCACGTTTCCAGCCCCACGTGGTCTGACCAACCAGCTTAGCACAAAGCTGAGAACGGGCTGCTCCTTGGTTCACTGTGCTCTGCTAGAAGTTTTGAGTCCCCTTGATAATGCCGTCCATTTACCCTTTCTCCTCCTCTCAGATAGAGATTTTTCAGCGTGGTCTAAAGTCTTTCACCATTAAGTCGATGCCTCAGGCTTGATTTCCGGGCTTGACAGTTAACATCTCACCCTTCATACAAGCTACCGCCAAGGGCTACCTTTCTGGAATGTCCTGTCAACCGTAAATTTAGCCAAGTGCAAGATATGAGTATCCCATTGTTTCATAATGCCACACCACATGGTTTCGTTGTTTTTTTTTTTTCCTCAAGATCTTCCATAAAAGCTGGCAGTCCTCGAGTTGACCTCTGGGTTATTAAAATCTCAATCCATTTATTCCCCGCGGGGCTGGGTGTGCCTGGGGCTTGGCATGGGGGTAAGATGGGGATCCATGGTGGCAAGTGGGATGCTCCCAGCCCCTCCACCCCCGACCGCGGGCCCGTGGCCCACCCTCCTGTCTCGAAGGGGAAGGAGTCCTGTCTAAAGGCCCAGGATCCCCTCGGGCTCCCTCCTGCACAGCAGTTCCACGGCTCGGGACAGGAGTCCCAACACCCATGAGATGGAACTGGGCAGCACTGACTCCTCCCGGGCTGCAGGTCTGGCTTCAGTCACCCTCAGTCACATCCAGCTCCAGGGCTGATGGGTGTGAGCAGGAAAGGGGCCGGAGAGCGCACCCAGGCCAGCTTGCAGTTTTGCAGCAGGCACCGGAGGCCCCTCCTGCTGCGCCATGCCGCCGCCTGCTGCCCGCACCGCACCGCGGAGCCAGCCCTGCAGGGACCTTGGCTTTCGGCCTATCAGTTATTGTCTCGGAGGCTGTTGAGGGAGAAGATATGAGGGGCACTAAGGTTGCTGGGGGTGGCACACAAAGATAGGACAAAAAGTGGAGCAAAGGAAATAGCTCCTTCAGCCAGTGGCTTAAAGGAAAAAACATGCCAAGGTTGATTGCTAGACCCGTGATAAGCCGTGTGACCCTCCTTGGCAGCCCAGGGCAAATTGGAAAGAGCTGAGTACCTCCCCACACACCCTTGCACATGCCCCGCACACGCCACCCCTCCATGCACACTCATAAACTCTCCCACACACTACATACATGTCTACTCACGACACCTGAAACACTGCAACACACACAGGCACGCGTACACACACATGTGCTCATGCACTCAGCTACAAACACCCACACACACACTACACACCCCACACCCCTACAGCCCCCCACATGCACAACACGCAGTGTATACCCACCTATCCACACACAGTACATGAACGAAGCACACAGCCTCATTACACAAACACATTTAGCAAACACACCTACATACCTACACCGCACCCACACTCCCTCTGCTCACCCCTCACATTTGCTTCAAGCTGCCCCGTGTAACTTCTTTCCTTCTTCAAGCCCTCCTTGAAATTGACGTTGGCTGGGCGCAGTGGCTCACGCCTGTAATCCCAGCACTTTGGGAGGCCGAGGCAGGCGGATCATGAGGTCAGGAGATCGAGACCATCCTGGCTAACACGGTGAAACCCCATCTCTACTAAAAATACAAAAAATAAGCCGGGCGTGGTGGCGGGTGCCTGTAGTCCCAGCTACTCGGGAGGCTGAGGCAGGAGAATGGTGTGACCCTGGGAGGTGGAGCTTGCAGTGAGCCGAGATCGCACCACTGCACTCCAGCCTGGGCGACAGAGGGAGACTCCATCTCAAAAAAAAAAAAAAAAGAAAAAAGAAAACAGAAATCGATGTCAAAGTGAACATCAGTGTTCACGAAAAAAAGAAAAAAGAAAACAGAAATCGATGTCAAAGTGAACATCAGTGTTCACGGGGGTAGGCTGGCATTTGCTCCTCTTTCTCCTCCCAGCACAGTTCCTGGTCCCTGGGTCCCCGGGTCCCACCCCTCCTGAAGGGGACCCAATAGGATCCAGGAGGTCCAGGGAATCTTAGAAAAGGAACAGGACTGTGGAGGAGGAAAGGGGGTTGCTTTTGGTTTTGTTTCTAATTTCCATTTCACACAACCTGGTGCCTGAAAGAAGTGGGGCTTGCATCCCACCAGGGTCTCTACTCTAGGCTGCTGGGAGGGGTGCCCAGGCCCTGACTTAATTCAAGGAAAGCTGAACGCCTCCCATCTCTGGAGGCCATCACTCTCGGGATGGCACGGATTCCCGGCAGCTGGGCCTGCAAGCTCCTCTCGATGCTGTCGCCAGAAATCCTGCGTGCCCTGAAGGCCCCGCAGCGCCCCGGTGCCAGGACCTGGCGCCAGGTGTTTCCGTTGGTGAAGCCGTTTGTTTGTTATTTACTACCACCTGCTGGTGGAACATGGGTTCTGCACCCCCAAGTGAACGCTGCCAGCAACGCACAGAACATTTCCAAACCTGGAGAAGATAATGAGGAGAAACCGGGATTGTTCCATCGGCCGCACCCTGTGATTCCTAAGGGAGGGTAAGGCCCACCGGATCTAGCTTGCTCTTTGGTAAACTCAAGTCACTTGCCCCAGACAAACCCCCATTTGGCCGGGCCTTGGTTCCCCAAGTAGGAGATGAAATAGACATCTTCCACGGTTTCCTTAGATGCCAACATTTCTACTCTGATACCTCTATTGCTTAACAACATTTAAAATTGCCTGGCAGACAATGGTGCCAGGAAATAATAATGTTTTAATATTGGATTTTCTGTCAAGTCCAGAGAAGTAAGTACATCAGCCCTGGGTGTCCTGCAGACTAGGAGGCCACGCTGTGCCCCTCCTCCCTTGGAGAGGGCCACCCACTTTCCGTCACTCCCTTCTTTACCACGTCTACTCGGGCAAAAGGCAAAGACAACACTGAGGTGCCCACATGGCGTTGACATATCTATCTGAGGGGCAGAGATGCCCAATAGTGAACATTTCGGTTTGTCCCCTTTTTCTTTTTTTTCTTTTTTTGGAGATGGAGTAGTCTCGCTGTGTTACCCAGGCTGGAGTGCAGGGGTGCAATTTTGGATCACTGCAACCTCCACCTCCTAGGTTCAAGAGATTCTCCTACCTCAGCCTCATGAGTAGCTGGGATTACAGGAGCGTGCCACTAGGCCCAGCTAATTTTATTTTGTATTTTTGGTAGAAATGGGGTTTCGCCATGTTGGCCAGGCTGGTCTTGAGTTCCTGACTTCAGGTGATGCGCCCGCCTCAGCCTCCCAAAGTGCTGGGACTATAGGTATAAGCCACCACGCCTGGCCAGTTTGTCCCTTTCAAATGAAGTTTTAGGTGACAAAAGAGACCATTCAAAAATAGACATTCTTCTATAAACAACTGGTACATCACTTAGCAAATCAGTAAGACTTCTTTATTAGAAAAGCTCAGCTAGCCACACTGTGCAGAATGATTTGATAATTCCTCTTATTTTAAAGTACATTTTTACATCTTTCAGTGGAATATGAAAGTATCTGGGAAAATGAGCAGAGGTCAGCTAGTCTGCGTGTGAACTGGATTGTTTTAAAGTATGATGTATTCACTAAGTGTACACTGCAGATCAAAGAGTTTAAGGAACATGATTTTCCTTCCATTTTAATGAATTCAGGGCTTAGAATCAGTTTTTTCCTCCCACATCTCAAGGGCAGCGAGGATGCCATAGCCCACACAATCTATGAGAAGAAAGTCAGCAGCAAGCAGAACCATGAGCCCAGTGTTCTGGGAGGGAAAAGATACAATAGTATATTGACTCACTAAGCATATATGCTAGAGTGCATATGATGAGCCTGGCCCTGTTCTAAGCCTGTCTTTGTTCTAATTCAAATATTAATTCATGTAGTTTTCTCCCTACGAAAGAAGTAGTCACAGAATCCCATTTTACAGATTAGAAAACCAAGGCACAGGAAGAGGAAGTGACTTGCCCACAGCCATACAGCTCACAGGGAGTGGAGCTTGGATTTGCATACAGCCAATCCAGCTCTGGGGCTGCTCGCTGCCACCTGACTTTTAGGAGGAGGAGCACTGTGATCATGAGGACTAGAGGCCCGAACTATGCCCTGCAATCTGCATTCCACTTGCAACCTGCCTTTGGGCGACTCATTTTACCTCCTAGCCAGGGCTTCCTGTTCCTCATGGGGACAGCATTGGGCTCCAAAGCCACAGAGGTATTGGTAGGCCCCTGTGTGGCACCCGATGTCGCCTGGGGACCCAGCTCCTGAGGGCTGCTTAGGCTGTGGCTGCCTCCCAGGCACGTGGGGCAGCCCATCCTGAACAAAACTGAAATGCTCACATCAAGCCTTCCCCGGTGTGGGAGATTAAAGATGGCCACGCCTTCTTTGCTACTCTTCCCAGGGCAGGGGCCGGGAGGGGGCCAGTGTCTCAATCCCCTCCCTGGAACCTGGACTGGCCCCAGTGACAAGCTCCATGAATAGAATCAGACAGAAGTGTATGCTGGGGTATCTGCGGTGAGGTCATGGGATGCCTGGCCGCTGGCCCCACCTTCCACCCCAACCACTGCCGCCCTTGAACTCTGTGGAGTGCTTGAGCCAGGAGCAGCCAGCCACCATGTAAAAAGACAGGTGAAGCCAGCCCCAGGGAGAGGCTGTGAGGAGGGAAGATGCCTGACCAGCCCCAGCCATTCTAAGCGTGCCCTCCCAGGCACCAGGCATGGCGATGAAGAATCTGTCTTGGACACACCATCCCAGCAGATGCAACGTGGAGAAGAACCAAGGAACCAAGCTGACGCCAGAACTGAGATCCAGATGTAAGTCCCCGGGTGAGCCAGCCCAGCTCTCTTAGGCAGTTCAAGGCAACCCACCTAAGCCCAAGTCACTACAGAGCAGAGTCGAGGCCTCCTTGCCATGTCCTGCCCCCAACCCTGACCCACTAAATCAGGAGCATAATAAACTCAGTGTCATTTTATGCCATTAAATTGGAGGGTAGCTTGTTAGGCTACAAGAGATAACTGGGGGACATACCCAAGACTGGGTAATTTACAAAGGAAAGAGGTTTAATGGACTCACACTTCGGCGAGGCTGGGGAGGCCTTGGGAAACTTACAATCATGGCAGAAGGGGAAGCAAACACGTCCTTCTTCACATAGAGGCAGCAACGAGAAGTGCAGAGCGAAGGGGCAGAGCAGAGGGAATGCCCTTTACAAAACCATCAGATTTCGTGAGAACTCACTATCACGAGAACAGCATGGAGGTAACCACTCCCATGATTCAATTACCTCCCACTGGGTCCCTCCCACGACAAGTGCGGATTATGTGAACTACAGTTCAAGATGAGATTTGGGAGGGGACACAGCCAACCATATCACCGAGCATCAGAGTAATGCAAACTGGAGCTCTGTCAGTTCCCAGTTACTGCAGGGACCGGGTCCCCAAAGCTGGTAGCAGTCACAGGAAATAAATAAATATAAAAAATCTCCCATATATAAAATATATTCACACCCGACAGGACTTGCTGTGAGTACCATTACTACCACTAAGATGATGACGATGGCAACTCCATTCTTGTTCACAATCATGGTGAGTAGTCAGTGATTGTAACCAGTGACCATAGTAAGTAATTAGTGAATTACAGACACAATTCCCTTTATACAGAGCAAGCCAACAAATGGGATCCTAGGAAAGCTCACCTTACTGATAGGAAAACTGAAGGGAGCTCTGACGGGGTGCATGGCTTGCCCAGTAGCACAGCTGGGAGGAAGCAGAGTGTGAATGGGAACCAAGTCTGTGTGATTCTGAGCCCTGACCTGTAGCCATGGCCCCTCCCATCTGGGAGTGATAGTCACTCGCCTGCCTTCTAGAAACCCTTCAGGCTGCATGCTGCCCCCTGTGACCTGTCTGCTCTTTGTTCCTTCAAGACTAATTCTCTGGACCAGGCACGGTGGTTCACGCCTGTAATCCCAGCACTTTGGGAGGCCGAGGCGGGCGGATCACAAGGTCAAGAGATCAAGACCTGGCCAACATGGTGAAACCCTGTCTCTACTAAAAATACAAAAACTAGCTGGGCGTGGTGGCAGGTGCCTGTAGTCCTGTTACTCAGGAGGCTAAGGCAGGAGAATCACTTGAGCCCGGGAGGCAAAGGTTGCAGTGAGCTGAGATCATGCCACTGCACTCCGACCTGGCGACAGAGCGAGACTCCATCTCAAAAAAAAAAAAAAAAAAAAATGACTAACTCTCTGAAGCCGCTAGGGCTGCCCATGGAGAGGGGCCTCACCCGAATAGAAATGCAGGCAGCAGAGGGCAGCATCTGGGCCCCGGGTGCTGGAGGCAGGCTGGCCTGGTATTGTCCACACCACAGGGACCCAGGTCAACTGCCACAGGCTCGTTCTTCCACTAACCTAGCTGAGCTCCTACCCTGAGCCCTGCGGGAGCTGGCTCCTCAGCCCTGGAAGCGGCCGGCCGAGCAGACAGCATGAGCAGAAACGGGGGGATCCTGGGGTGGGGAGGTCCCAGAGGAGGCCATCTCGTCTCCCAGTAAACCAACCAAAGACTAGGGGGAGGTCAGAGTTCTGCAATGAAGATCGTGGATGGGGTCAATCAGAGGAGGTCTGCGGTGAGGGTGAGGAGGAGGGACTCCCCTTCCCCTTCCCCTGCCTCCCGCATCCCCTGCTTCCCCAGGATCTTCCCAGGGAGGGGGTGGGGGCAGGTATATCCCTCTGTATGCCAGGAAGCCTCTTCCCTCGCCTCTCCCCCTCCCGTGTCCCTCTGCTCCCATCTTGCTTCTTATGTCGGGTGTGCCCTTGTCACCCAGAGCAGCAGCGACAGGTGTGAAGCTGCAGGGTGTGGTGTGTGGTGCCCGCTTCCCTCCCTCCGTGTCTGATGAGGCTGTGCCTTGCACAGGAAACCTCAGAGCCAGCTTCTGGTTGACAAACCCCAGCAAGTCCCACGTCCCCGATCATAGGTGTAGAGGCTGCAGAGGGTCACTGGGGCCGCCTCTTCCCCACCCCTCATGTCCTGCCCCTGCCTCTGCAGGCCCCGCTCACAGCCCAGTGAGAAAGAACCCGTGTCAGCTCCCGTCAGGCGAGGACGTTCCCAGAGGGAAAGAGGCTTCAAGCTGCACCTGCCGTTGGGGGGGTCTGTGAGGGGCAGGAGCACAGCTCTAGGCATGCCAGGGGCTGCCCAGACAGCTACACCGAGAGACCTCCCGACTGGAGAAGAAGGCCCGGGGCCTCCAGGGTCAGGCCTGTCAGAGACAATTTCACAGCTGAGCGCACTGGAGGTTTGCTCTTCTCTGAAGCCGTTGGGGTTGCCCACGGAGAGGGAAATGCTTCTAGAAGCTCTGGTCAGAGCAAGGATGACTCTGTGCACTCCGGCTCTCCCTGGACTCCCCAGAAATGTCTGGGCTGGGTTTGGTTTCTTTTTTAATCTGGATGCCGGACACACAGCAACACCTGACATTCAGCCCAACAGGAAAATCTGGCTGTGCCCCTATGGTGGCTCCAGCCAGGTGACAAGGAACAGTGCTAAGCAGGCCAGACCTGCCCCCACTCCGGCAGCGCCCATTCTTCTTGGGGAGACAATGTCGTCGAATGGATGTATGAATGAATCTGGCATCACTCACTGCCTCAGTTTCCCCACTAGACTAGCCATTGAGCAAAGGCTTTTTGACCTTTTGGTGACGGGGCTGCCCCCTGGCAAAGCATCATTTTCATACTGGAGAGAGACAATGCACAATTTCAAAATGAAAGTCTCGTGTGAAAAAACCAAAGAGAAGGCCCCTCGGGAGGCATAAACCTGTTGATAGGCAAAGGTGCTCGCCCTTCCTCTAACTGTCCTCATCCCGGGCCCTCCAGCCCCCAGAACGCAAGCAACACTTGCACCCTCCCGCTCTGCTGGGCTATCTTGGCCACAGCCTTCTCTCGGGCTGAAAAGGACTCCTACCTAGTTTCCATAAGGAAATCTTTGTAGCAGTCCCAGCGGAAAAGTCAAAAGTTTGACTTGAAAAAAGGAGCTACTTCAAAAGCATTGTCAGACCGAGGTGAGGGTTCCTTGAAAATGCATAAATTACAGGGGCATCCATTAATCCACCTCTAGGCCACCCTGCAGCGGGGGCTCTGGGCTGGGGGTGCCAAAGGGACAGAGGCCAGCACTGCTGGGGGAGGCAACGCGAAGGAAATCCACATAGGATAAGAGTAAATTAATGTGTTTATTACTTACTGCTTGGCATGTGTGTGTGTGTATGTGTGTGTGTGTAGAAAAATGAAAGAAAAATGTAGAGTTTTTTCAATAATAAAAAGGGAGTTGCACTGCGGGGCCCCTAAAGCTTGTGAAAAATTAAACTCGACGGATTCAAACTGTCCTATTTCCACTTCAAAAGAGAAGAGGCACTGAGCTCTTCCCAACTTATCTTCAAACGCCCAGCACCCTAGAAAGTTTCTTTAAAAAAATAAAGGCTCCTGTTCCCCCAAGCACTGTACCGGTTACTGTACCCACTGTCTCTCCCTCTTCTAATTATACCCCTGTGAGTCTATTAATCAACTGGTAAATTATTTAGAGAGTCATGCGCTGTCTTCAGCGAGTACAAACACACCGCATGCAAAGGCTTGCTGGAAACGGGCAGCGGGTCCCTCAGGGTCTCCCCTCCACGGGAAGACAGCTTGCAGCTCGCCGAAGCTGCTCTGCTAAAAACAAGAAATAGCATTCCGCTTACCTCCTCAGATGGGGAGATTCACTTTGTCTTTCAACTCAGCAACTCTTTGCAAGTTTTTAACAAAAGAGAAAAACTGGTCTATTGTCGATCTTTAGTGTGCATTTAGTGATGAGAATATTAATTCCCCCTTAAAAATGAAGCACTTTGGCTGAGCTCTGATCCATGCCTCCTGGGATCTGGACTCACGGAAGGCTCTTGAAAACACATCATCATCCCAATTGGTGGCTGCTTTGGCTTGTTTGTATTACGATGGCTGCATTTGCTAGGGTGAGGCCTCATTACTAGAAAGGGTGCAAATTAGCTTCTTGAAACTCTCTCAAATCTCCCGCCTTTTCTCGGGTTCTATTAGGCCATGAGGGACCTTTCCCAGCAGAAATATTTAGGAAATGTAGGGATGTGTGGGAGGGGCACAGGTAACAACTCGATAATGATCTGTCTTCCACATCACCTCTTCTACATACCAGGACTTTTGCTTTTAGGGGAAAGTCATTACCAATTAAATAGCTGTTTTCTCTCAGGACAATAAGAACAGGATATGTCTGGTATGTGCCAAGGAATGTGAGCCCTCCTACAACAGAACTGCTTTAGCTGTTGGGAGATGCTGGTAGGGCGGGGCCACAGGGGTAGCTGCCAGTCAGGAGCTCATTGTAACTGGGCTGACAAACCAGTTGGGCAGGTGTCGCAGAGTGTATGGAGAGACAGAAGATGTGAAAAGCTAGAGTCTGACTCAGAAGCCCCACTGCTGGGGAGGTGGCGTGGCTGGCGGGCTCCTGACCATGCAGTTCCAGCACATTCCGAGTGTGCTGTGGACAGGCTGAGATGAGCATCTCATGCACCTGCAGCAAAGACAGAAACCAACAAGGACAAGACCCGCCTTCGGCTGTTTTTTAATCTCTTCCCTGGATAGCTACTCTCCAGGGGAAGTCCAAGCAACACACGAGAACGAGAACAGTTCCCTGGGCCAGGGCAGAAGCCAGGCCTTCTGGCTGAAGAGCCAGTGTTGTATCATTAATTAGGCCTGGCAACCTGGGATAGGTTATATCCACCATTAACAGTCCCTGGACCCTAATTTACGGCTAAAATTCTCATGAGAAACGCTAAAAATAAAGCAGTGCAGACTTCAGACTTCTTTATGTTGGGTGAGTTTAAACAACAGAGTGAGGCCCATGAGCAGGGATCGTTTTATATTAAGTGAAAATGGGGAAACAACATTCCAAGGGGTAAAGACAGAATATGGCCAATTTCCTTGGGAAGCTCTGGGCCTCCAGAATTCAGAAATTTCCAACACCCTCTGGTAGGAATGGAGCTGTGGGGAAGGAGCTGAGGACATCATTTGGGGTGGTGGCCACTGTGAGCCACCGCTGATTTAAGCAGAGAACTGAGATCTAGTAGCGCCTTTGCTTGGGTTCCGGGAGGAAAGAGGGCATCCGCGCATACTGCTGTAGCACACGGTGGCAATGGAGGCCGTCGGCGGCAACCATCTCATTTTAAATGATACAGAAACAGCTGAGAACTTCTTTTTCCAAAAGCCCAGAATCGTTTTTACTTGTTTTGTACTAGTGTAAAAATGACAGGAGCTCCCTGGCAACTAAGACTGCATGATTTAAGCTCGACCCTGTTTATCGTATGCAGAGCAAACTCCTGGTGACTTTAATGGAGGTTGCCTGCATAAAGAACGCCACGTGTGGAGCCCTGGGGAATAAATTTGTTCTGTTTACTGCAGCTCAAGTCGGAACGAGTTTAGGAGGTCAGACCTATATATTTCAAAGTCCAGGCACAGAATAAGCATCTCCCCAATCCTCTGTCCACAGTGCCGTCACCAAGGGCCTGGGATCAAGGGGTTGAAGATGCGCTAAGATGGGGCCCTGGGGTCCTTTGCCCAGTAAATGTGGAAAGATGGGAAAACAGCACAGTTATTAATTTTGCTGCTGATTTGAAAGAAGGAGGTGTTGGCAGCACCTGTGAGGACAAAAACAGAACATAACTAAGTCTGCAGAGGTCACGGCTGGGACATAACATCACGAGGCCTGGAGTGGGGATAAGAGCAAGAGGCTCCACGGGGAAAAGATGACATCTGGATCTATTCGGCGGAGCCGGTGATGGCGGTGAGCATGACTGTGAGGGTGGCGGGGATGCACAATAACAAAAGCTCATGTCTCTGGGGGCACACAGCTCCAAGGTGACTGGAGAGAAGGCACAAGTCTGCAATGGCAGGGGTCCCAGTGGAAGACCAGCAGGAGGCCAGCAGCCAGGAGCACAGGCAGGGTGGAGTCCCCAGGGAAGGAGGTCTGGTACCCACTAGGGCGATGAGGTGGTACCCAGGAAGAGTCCACAGTGCCTGGCTTGGGGAGTGGTGAGGATGCCATAGTGCCTGGCTTGGGGAGTGGTGAGGATGCCATAGTGCCTGGCTTGGGGAGTGGTGAGGATGGGGTTTCTGCACTGGTGGCTAGATAGTAGGGCGTTCTGGCAGTGACACCTGCAAGCTCAGAGATGACAGGGGCCTCTGCCCCACGGTGACGAAGTCTCCATGTCTGTGCAATAATCTCATTTGCTGAGCTCCTGAACCTTCCAGATGAAAACTCCTAACAGGCAGGGGAGTGACTGGGTACTTTCCTATGTTCCCAGGAATGCTGCTGGCACCCAGTACAGACCTAGGATTGAAGAGGGGAATCTGGAACGTCTCCAAGGACTCCCCAAAGGTATATGGGGGAGCAACCAACCAGCGGCTCCTCTTCTGGAAGTTCTGAAGGCCTCAGGGGATACAGCAGCATGTCCTCCAGTTTCAGGAGGGCCCTTCTGGCTGCAGGGCAGTGTCGGGAAGCTGAATTCCACTGTTCCCTTCACCCTGTGGCCTCCCTCTTCCCCAGAGTGGGGAGTCACTCCGAGACGGGCTGGGTCCCTCCGGTTCTGCCTTCTCCCGCTGGCTGGCCTTGGCCCACAGTGCATAGGAATTTCCTTCCACGTCTGCCCCCACTCGGTCAGGGCTCTTTCTGGGGCAAGCATGGGGGCCCGTCTCCCTGTCCCCACCATTGGGGTATGGCCATACAATGGGTGGCTTGTCTCCAGGCCTGGCCTCGGAGGGGCATGTTAAGCCCAACTGTGACCTGGGATCTCAGCCACATTATCCATTCTATGCTCTCAGCAAACTCTGAGGTCTGTCTCCTAATGAGTTCAGAACTCAGGGTATGGGGAAGGGATATGGTTAATCACCACCCCTTGAGCACAAACAGTGGGGTACACCTGCAGGCTAGGGGACCCCTGAGTCACAGATGTCATCAATGCTCAGTGCTCAATTCAGGAAGGAGGGGGCCTCAGCCAGCTGGGCTTATTCAGAAATAAGCAGGCTGTGGTCAGCTAGGCAGAGTCTCCCTGTTCAGCCTGACCTTCCCTTCGAAACCAACCTCTGTGGAGAATCATTTAAATTTTCTTCCTGTTTCAGCTGGCGGTGAAGCAGGCCCCTGCCAGACCTGGGTGGTTCCAGCTCTGCCAGCCGAGCGCTTTGGTTTTCTCCGCAGCTTCTCTACAGCCCACTAATGAGACCCTGTTAGTGGTTATGAATGTAAATGCATTCTTTGTTATCCCTGCAAGATCAGGATTAGTGAAATGACAGAATTTATTGCTTCCGTTAGGGAGATATGATATTGGTTGTTGTTGTGTCTTTAATTTTGTAGGAAGAGTGAAAGTATAGAGGTACATTGTCTAAATAAACAAAAAGCTGTGGAAGAAAAAATTCAGCATGAAACATTGAAGATCGAAGTGATCCGGGTCTCGCTAACTTTACAGAAAATTGGGAATTGTGCCGTCAGCCTCCTTTGCATCCCCCAAACACAAAAAACGAACACAAGAACGACTCTGTGCTTGGACCACCTTTGAAAGGACTTTTGGGTTTGCTTTTAGTGGTGGATGAATTAAGCCGGCTCTGTACAAAGTTGATGTGCTTTGATTCAAGCAAATTCATTTTTGTCTCTCGAAGAGGAAGTAACAATAGGCCCCATTTACTCAAAAGATACAGTTTGAATAAGTCAGTAAAATGGTGCCCATATCTGATGGTTAATTAAGGATCTGTAAATGCCCAACTCCCTATAAGACGAGGAAGATAAGACTGTGCTGTCAAATGGTAGGAGAGAGGAGGTGAGGAAACCAGAAGGCCAAGTGCTCCATGACCTCCTAAAAAACCAACATCCTCATATGACCTTCTCAGTGACCGTGACATCCCACGAGGCCTGAGAACTAAAGGGCTGTGAGAAGTCACTGTTCTCTTTCCCAACAATTGCTAAAACTACCAAATTATAACGTGACTTGAAACATAGAGATAAAATAAAGACAAATCAATGGAAAAATGTAAACAACCCTAATACGCAAAGAGCACTGACAAACCAATTAGGACCAAAAAATAGCTTCATTGGAAAATGGGCAAAGAGAAAAACAGTGAACAGGCCAAGGCTATAGAGAGGTGGTTCACAAAGGTAAAATACACATGACCAATTATCTTATGAAAATACGTTCAACTTTACCAACCTCACCGACAATCAGAAGACCACAATTAAAAATAAACACATCTTTTGTCACCTAACAAAGAGGCAAAGATTCAAATGGCTGGCCATGGTAGGCAGAATAAAACCTCCCAAAAAGATGTTCACATCCTAATCACTGGCACCTGTGAATATGTTCCCTGATATGGTAAAAAGGGCTCTGTAAATGGGGTTAAATTAAGCATCTGGAGATGAGGAGATGATCCTGGACTGTTCTGGGTCATCCCAAGCGTCCTTATAAGAAGGAGGTAAGAGGGTCAGAGTCAGAGAGCGAGGTGTGATAGCAGACGCAGAGGTCAGAGAGAGAGATTGGAAAATGCTACTCTGCGGGCTTTGAAGACAGAGGAAGGGGCCATGAGCCGAGGCATGGAGATGGCCCCCAGAAGCTGGAAAAGGCAGGGAAGTAAATCCTCCCGAGTGACCCAGGAAGGAGCACAGCCCTGCTAATACCTGGATTTCAGAACTTCCGACCTACAGGACTGCAAGATAAATCTGTGTTGTTCTAAACCACATTTGTTACAAAGCAACAGAACACAAATACACTGGCAATACCCAGAGATGGCAAAGACAGGCAGGGAATGAGCATGTGCACACTGCTAGTGGGAGCGTACGGCAGTACAGCATCACCACTGCCACTGTCTATGGACATCGCCACGGACTCAGGCCTCAGTATATCCTAATAAGATCACCAGGGATGGCCGGGCGCGGTGGCTCAAGCCTGTAATCCCAGCACTTTGGGAGGCCGAGACGGGCGGATCACGAGGTCAGGAGATCGAGACCATCCTGG
>NW_012109796.1:55541-56814 GCF_000951045.1 Mandrillus leucophaeus | reverse complement strand
CACCTCATTCTGTGGACCACTGCAGACACCCAGGACCAGACCCGCTCACTGTCCTGCGCCTACACAGATCACCTCATTCTGTGGACCACTGCAGACACCCAGGACCGGACCCGCTCACTGCCCTGCGCCTACACAGATCACCTCATTCTGTGGCCACCGCAGACACCCAGGACCAGACCCGCTCACTGCCCTGCGCCGACACAGATCATTGCATCTGATGGCTCCTACTCCACACACTGGAACTCCGCCCCGCGGACTAGGACATCTTAAGGAGAGACTTGGGAGGGCCGGCCAGCACATCTCCCCGGGAGGCCCATTCAGCAGATGGCTGAGAGGACAGAGCCTGTTTTCATGTGCTTCCTCATCAACCTGCTCCATCCAGAAAGTGGTAGGAGAAGGCCACAAGCTTCCACCAGGGGGGTTCCTAGCCAATGCCCGCACTGCTCACTATAATGGCAGCTGCTTCTGGAATTCACTTTCTTCACAATAAGCACGTGTGCACGTCAGACTTGACAAGTGGGTGTGCACTGATTGCTGGGAGGAGCCGCAGCATGTGCAGGGGAGGAAGGTGTGGGTGAGTGAGTGGGAAATTCACTGCCCCAGGGAAAAGACAGACGGAGGATTCAGAGAAGCCCAGCCGCCAACTGGCTGTGTGGCCTCAGCAGCTCAGTCCCATCTCTGTGGCTCCTTTGTGGACTCAGGAAGCCTGACTAGAATGCTCCCAAAGGTGCCCTTGCTGGTGGTCAGATCTTAGGAATGCCTTCAGACTGTGGGTCACAGAGGGCACCTGGAAAGAGGATCTGGTCCTGCTTCCCCTGTCAAACAGGCGAGCACCTAACTGCTGAGGACCAATGCCGGTCAACACTCTCATCCCCAAAGCTGTCTGAACCTTCTGGCTTCTGAGTGCTGATTAAATTGGAATATTTACCCACAGTAGTTTTATATTCCAAACAACAAAGGGTGTAGGGGCAGGGGGTGGTGGCTCTCGCCTGTCATCTTAGCATTTTGGGAGGCTGAAGCAGGAGGGTCCCTTGAGCCCAGGAGTTCGAGACCAGCCTGGGCAACATGGAGAAATCCCATCTCTACAAAGAATACAAAAAAATTAGCCAGGCATGGTGGCATGGACCTGTAGTCCCAGCTACTTGGGAGGCTGAGGTGGGAGGATCACCTGAGCCCAGGAGGTTGAAGCTATCGTGAGCTGAGACTGCACCACTGTACTCCAGTCTGGGTGACAGATTGATACTCTGTCTCAAAAAAAAAAAAAAAAAAAATG
>NW_012109796.1:47311-48480 GCF_000951045.1 Mandrillus leucophaeus | reverse complement strand
AAAAAAAAAAAAAAAAAAGATCACCAGGGATGTTTCTCCATACAAGAGTGTGCATTTTAGTATTATTGAAGGACTGCAAATCTGGAAACCACCTACATCTTTATTTTTGTCATTTTATATTTTGAAAAAAGTTCAAATGGACAAGGAAACTGCAAGAAGAGTGAACGAATTCCTGCAGACCCTTCCCTGGGATTGGCCGATTGGCACGGCCTCAGCTGCTCGGCCATTGTCTCTGTTTCTGAACCACTATGCTTGTTAGTGGGGAATTAAATTACCTTCCAGACGTACTATAGGATACTACCAGCAACGACTTGAAACTATATAAATTAGGTTAATTTGGTATCACATTCACTTATTTTTTAAACAAATCTTTAGGGTGCTAATCCCCACCTCAGTAAATGGGAATTTGGAGAGAACTGGAGAGAAATTATGCTTGAGGATGCAACAGGTACTCCACCATTGCTGCTGTTTGCTACTGTGGCCTTTTTTTTTTTTTTGAGACTGTGTCTCACTCTGTCACCCAGGCTAGAGTGTAGTGGTGCAATCTCGGCTCACGGCAACCTCTGCCTCTCGGGTTCAAGCGATTCTCCTGCTTCAACCTCCTGAGTAGCTAGGACTACAGGCACCCACCACCACACTTGGCTAATTTTTTTTTTTTTTGTATTTTTAGTAGAGATGGGGTTTCACCATGTTGGCCAGGCTGGTCTCGAACTCTTGAGTTGAAAACATCCACCTGCCTCGGCCTCCCAAAGTGCTGGGATGACAGGGGTGAATCACCACACCCGCTGGGATGATGGACAAGCCACTGCGCCCGGCCGCTAGGTGGATTTGAAGAGCAGCAGCTGCCCTGTGGCCTACCAGGCCCTATGCACGTGGATGAGGGCTGCTTCTCAGGACAACCCTGCAGGAAGGTACCTCTATCTCCATCCTGTCACCGGGAAGCCTGGGGCTTCAAGAAGGGCAAGGTGGTTTATTGGTGCCACATGGCTGGTGGAGGCAGCGCTGGAATCTGAACCAGACTGGGAAGCATGAGAGCTCGTGCTGGTTTTCACCCTCCTTGGTGCCTCCTACCTCCACCTCATTCTGTGGACCACTGCAGACACCCAGGACCAGACCCGCTCACTGTCCTGCGCCTACACAGATCACCTCATTCTGTGGACCACTGCAGA
>NW_012109796.1:0-46041 GCF_000951045.1 Mandrillus leucophaeus | reverse complement strand
AAAAAAAAAAAAAAAAAAAAGATGTTGGGAGGTCTGTGGCCTCTCCTGGCTCTCAATCTTAAGTGGTACCAGTGATGAAAAGCAAATAGTCTTGAGAAATAGGAACATTCTAAACCATCAGGGATAACCCCCACACATCCACAAACTCACCTCACTGGGGATCGGGCTCAGACACCAAGAGGCCTTACTAGAAACAGGCAATAGAGCCTTAGCTTACAAGAAAACCCAATTTCCATTTCCCAGCTGTTCTCCCCCGTTTTGAGCCCCTGGATGTTCAGAGAGCCGCACAAAGAGAAAGTTCTCTCTGCAGCCTGTAAGGTCGTGACAGTTAGTGGGAACGTGGCCTACCTGCCATCTCCTTTTCAAAAAAGGGCTGAATGAGCTCGCCAAACGTGGTCCTGTCTGCCACAGCCTCTTTCAGCAGTTGCCCACAGCAGACTGAAGGAGAGAGGAACAGAAAGGCACCCATTAAATTTTAAATAGGAGGAAGGATGAGAAAAAAAGAACCCCCAGTGCTGCCTGCTGGGGGGGGAAAAAAAAGGTCACTGAAAAAAGCATAAAAGGGTTTTTCTGTGTGTGGGTATGTGTCCAAGTAAAAGTAAATATCAAAAAGGAGCCGGGAAATAAAGAAGAGGGAGAGGTGGAATGAAAAGGAATGCATTTGGCAAAGAACACATTAAAAATGGACGGCGCGGGGAAGACACTAACGAGGAGTTGCCCACAGAGGAGCCCTGCAGGGCCTTGCTGCACCTGGAATTGCTGCGCAGAACTCGGCGCCCTCCAGGTCGCTGCGGAAGATCAGCGTTCCGGTGGAGGGCTGCTCGTCTCTGAGCAATGTGCCTCAAGTGTGTCCACATTCGCACCCTTGTTACACGGAGAAGGGATGCGGCACGTTGCTTCCACAGCCCTTCCAGCTGGCAGGTCATCTCCACGGGATGGTGGGGCCACATAACAGGATAGATTCATATTTCAAGTGGGCTGACTCATCATTAAAAGGCACCACGTGGCGGTAATCCCAGCACTTTGGCTGAGGTGGGCGATCACTCAAGATAAGGAGTTCAAGACCAGCCTGGCCAACATGGTGAAAACCTGTCTCTATCAGAAATATAAAAATTAGCTGGGTGTGGTGGTGTATACCTGTAATCCCAGCTACTCCGGAGGTTGAGGCAGGAGAATCGCTTGAACCTGGGAGGCGGCGGTTGCAACCAGCCAAGATCACGCCACTGCACTCCAGCCTGGGCGACAGAGCGAGACTCCGTCTCAAAAAAAAAAAAAAGGTACCATGCTGGAGTCACCTGGCCAGTGGCAGCTGCCCCCTTCTGGACACCTGCTCGCCCTGGGCAGGAGCCTCCCTCTGGCCCCACTGTCTCGAGCCCTGAGCCAGGGCTGGCACATAGGAGGTGCTGGGCAACAAGCACGAGTGAATAAACACAGGCGACTCCTCCTTGGCCGTGAAAGCCCTTCCTTGCCAAAGCCAGAAGATTTAAGCTATATTTTCATGAATTGTTCATTGCACACTTTTGGCTTTCTTACCTTTAGGGCTAAGAAGTTTTCTGCCTATACTAAAGAGACCAAAAAAACATCCTACAGTTAACTGGATAGCATGAATGTTTAACAAAATTACCGTCACCAAGGATTCATTCCTCAATAATGATATGCTTAATTCACTATGTAAATGACAGCAGTTGTCATTTAATTTAATCCAATGTGGTTGGCAGCCTCACCAGCAAAGGACATATAAGTGAGAAATAAAGGCTGCTGGAAGCTAGGCGCGGTGGCTCATGCCTGTAATCTCAGCACTTTGGGAGGCCAAGGAGGGAGGATCATTTGAGGTCAGCAGTGCGAAATCAGCCTGGCCAACATGGTGAAACCCCGTCTCCACTACAATACAAAAATTAGCCCGGGCGTGATGGTGGAAGCCTGTAATCCCAGCTACTTGGGAGGCTGAGGCAGGAGAATCGCTTGAGCCCAGGAGGCAGAGGTTGCAGTGAGCAGAGATTAAACCACTACACTCCAGCCTGGGTGACAGAGCAAGACTCTGTCTCAAAAAAAAAAAAAAAAAAAAAAAAAAAAAAAGGAAAGAAAGAAAGAAAAGAAAAAGAAAAAGAAAAAAAAAGGCTGCTGGGAACTGGGAACTGAGACACTTCTATGTGCCAAGCACTGTGCTAAGTGTGCTTTGTTGCTTTGTTTTATTTGGCCCTCACAATAACCTGTTGTTTCTTAGGTAAAGACACTCAGGCTCAAAGAGATGAAATAACCTGCTGTAGGTCACAGAGCCACTAAGGGGCAGAGCTGGGGTCCAAACCCAGGTCTGTGTGACATCAAACCCATGCTTAGCTTCCAGTTCTGGCCACGAAGCAGTAATGGGTATCATATTTAACTTGTCTTATAGAAAGCTGTGTAACTGAACAAAATCTATGAAGCAATTCTTTAGAGTCACTGGACAACAGAGAGACAGGTCTGTAATCCTTGAGAGGCAGGAAACACACAAAATGAGCCCCATATTCATCCTGGACTTCGACCTACGGGCACTTCTCAAGTCATGGCACAGGAGAAGCGGAGCCCAAACGGATCAGCAGGCTCACTGGGTGGGAGCAACAAACACTAGAGCCAGAAACAGCCAGAATTTGTAGAACAGGGTAATGGAGAGGAGGCAGCTGTGAACAGAAGGGGTTCCAGAAATCTCATAAGGGCTCACTGAGCCTTTGGCCAATATGGAGCTGCACATGTGCAGGGTGAGACTCCAGAGGCCTGGTAGAGAAAAGCTACCGGGAAGCTGTGAACTGAATGGAAATTCACACAGGGCTGGGAGATGCTGGCATTCTGACAACCAAAGTGAGAGAACTTGCTGAACACCCCAGACATTCAGCTGAGATTCCAGAAAGGGCAGACCTTAGCTGCAGGGATACTCTAGCCCTAGAGTAAGAACACTCTAGTCCCACTTAACAAAGCCTAAAAATAAGCTTCAATGGGATGGAGTTAATCCTCCAAACTCAATACTCTTAAAGCAGAATGATGACACAATCCAGACCTTCAAAAATATCAGAAACACAATGTCTAGCATTTAATTGAAAGCTCCTTGACATGCAAAAAAGCAGGAAAATGTTTTCTCTCCTATGAGAAGAGAAAACAGGCCGTAGAATCAGATCAGGGGATGACACAGATGTCAGAATCAGCACACCAGGACTTTAAAACAGCTATTATGAGTGCATTTAAAACCTTAAAGGAAAAGATAGTTAAAATGAGTGAACAGATGGAGAATCTCAGCAGAGAAATGAAAACTGTGAAAAAGAACCAGATGGAAATTCTGGAACTGGAAAATACAGTATCTTAAATGAAACAAATCACTAGGTGTGCCGCAATCAGTGAATTTAAAGACAGGAAAAGAGGCAACAGGAAGTAGCCAAACTGCAGCAAAGAGGGGGATGGGAAAGGACTGGAAGAAAAGAACCAAATCTAAGAGACCTGGAGGACAATACCATACAGTCTAACATATGTGTGGAGTTCCAGAAAGAAGAGAGACAGGCAGGAAAAAGATTTCAGAAGATAATGACAGGAGAATTTCAAAATTTCATTAAAAATTTCAACCCACACATCCAAGAATCTCTGAGATCCAAGCAGAACAAACACAAAGTAAGTCACACTTTGATACATCATAGTCAAATTGCTGAAAGCTAAAGAGAAAATATTAACAGCAGCTGGAGGCAGGGGGGGGTGCTTAATATGTAGGGCAACAATGGTAAAAATAACCTCTGAGATCTCATCAGAAGAAGTGCAAGCCAGAAGACAATAGAATGACATCTTTAAAGTGTTAAGAGAAAGAAACTGTCAACGTAGATTTCTATATGCAGCCAAAACATCCTTCAAAAATGAAGATGAAATCATGTCATTTTCAGGCGTATGAAAGCTGAGAAAATTTGTCACCAGCACACTTTCACTACAAGAGATGTTAAAGGAAGTTCTTCAGGCTGAGAGAAAATGATACCAGAAGGAAACTTGGATCTAAACCAAGGAGTGAAGAGTATTGATAGGTGGGTACACATAAAAGTCTTTCCCCCTTTATATCTTCACTTCTTTAAAAGATGAATGACTATTTAAAACAAAAATAATTACAATATATTGTAGGGTTTATAACATACACACAAGTAAAATGTATGTCAACTGTAAAGAAGTAAGGTAAATAGAAAAATCTACTGCTGCGGGTCTCTGATACCATACGTATTGAGGTGTAATATTCACTCAGAATAGGCTGTGACAAGCAAAAGATGAATATTTAATCCCTAGCAACCACTAACAAAATAAAGCAAAGAGATATGGCTAAAAAGGAAAGAAAAAAAATGAATTACTAAAAAATATTTGGTTAATCCAAAAGATGGCAGGAAAGAAGGAACAAAGAACAGATGACACAAGTAGAAAACAAACAAACAAAAACAGGCCAGGCGTGGTGGCTCATGCCTGTAACTTCAGTGGGAGGCCAAGGTGGGAGGTTCACTTGAGCCCAGGAGTTTGAGGGTGCGATGAGCTATGATTGCACCACTGTACTCCAGCCAGGGCAACAGAGCAAGACCCTGTCTCTTAAAAAAAAAAAGTGAGACCCAACTGTATGCTGCCTACAAGACACATATTTAGACTATAAGACACAGATAGGCTGGGCGCGGTGGCTCAAGCCTGTAATCCCAGCACTTTGGGAGGCCGAGATGGGCGGATCACGAGGTCAGGAGATCGAGACCATCCTGGCTAACACGGTGAAACCCCGTCTCTACTAAGAAATACAAAAAATAGCCGGGCGAGGTGGCAGCGCCTGTAGTCCCAGCTACTCGGGAGGCTGAGGCCTGAGAATGGCGTGAACCCGGGAGGCGGAGCTTGCAGTGAGCTGAGATCCGGCCACTGCACTCCAGCCTGGGCGACAGCGCGAGACTCCGTCTCAAAAAAAAAAAAAAAAAAAAAAAGACACAGATAGTTTAAAAGAAAAAGAATAGAAGGAATATCATACAGACACGAAACATAAGAAAGTTAGAGAAACTTCATTAACATCAGACAAAGTAGACTTCAAGAAAATGAGTATTGCTAGAGAGGAAAAGCAACATTTCCTAGCAATGAAGGGGTCATTTCACCAATGAGATATAACGATCCTTACTGTATACAGTCAACCCTCCATATCCATAGTTTCTACACTCATGGAGTCCACCAACCACAGGTTGAAAATATTTGAGGTAAAAATTATGTCTGCACTGAACATGTAGTCTTTTTTCCTTGTCAATATTCCCTAAACAATACAGTATAACAACTGTTGCATAGCATTTACATTATATTAGGTATTATAAGTAATCTAGAGACGATTTAAAGTGTATAGCAGAATGTACATAGGTTATGTGCAAATACTATGCCATTTTGTATCAGAGACTCGAACATCCTCGGATTTTGGTATCCAAGGAAGGTCCTGGAACCAATCCCCCATGGACACTGAGGTGTGACAGTATGCACTTAACAATAAATTACATGAAGCAAAAACTTGCAGAGAATAGACAAATCCACAATTCAGAGTTGGGAGATTTTTGACATTTTGGGCCGGATGACTGTAAAAAATTAAAAATAAAAGAGTTGGGAGAGTTTGACACACCTCTCTCAATAACGGACATAATAAGTAGAGTGAGAATCGTTAAGGACATAGAAGACTTAAACACTGTCAAACATCTTATCCTAATCGACATTATAGAACACTATCTCCAACAATGCAGAATACCTACTTTTTAAGTACACTTGGAATTCACCAGTATAGACCATATATGCATATTTCAAAGGATCAAAATCACATAGGGTATGTTCTTTTACCACAATAGAATTAAATTAGAAATCAAGAATATAAAGCAATCAGGAAAATTCCCAAATATGTGGGAATTAAGCAAGGTGCATTCTAAATAGTACACGAGTCAAAAAGGAAACCAGAGGCCTAGGTGGGAGGACTGCTTCAGGCCAAGAATTTGAGACTAGACTGGGCAACATAGAGAGATCCCATCTTTACAAAAATAAAAAATTAGCTGAGCATGGTGGCATATACCTGTCGTCCCAGCTACTTGGGAGGCTGAGGTGGGAGGATCACTTGAGGAGCTGGAGGCTGCAGTGAGCCATGATTACGCCACTGCATTCCAGCCAGGGTGACAGAGCAAGACCCGAAAAAAAAAAAAGAAGAAAGAAAGAAAAAGAAGGAAGGGAGGAAGGAAGGAAGGAAGGAAGGAAGGAAGGAAGGAAGGAAGGAAGGAATTCATGCTCACTGTAAAAAAAAAAATCTGAATTGTATAATACACAGCTCTACCGAGATAAGTAGTTTGGTGTACGGATATTTCTTTAGGTTTTTTTCTGAGCATAAACTAACATGCTTTTTTAAACAAAAATGAGCTCACCCCCTGGATACTGCTGAGCAAATTGTTTTCTGCCCCTCCCTTACTTAGCCACGTATCCCCGACATCAAATCACTTTACAGGTTTATTTTTAACAGCTGCCTCGCAATCCATTACATGGGTTTATCACAACTTATTTCACAAACCCGCTTATTAACAAAGTTGGAGGTTGCCTGTGTTTCTCATTATGCTTCTGCCACATCTCTCACTGCATATCTGAGTGCTGGAACAGAATAAACTCCTAGGAGTTAAATCCCAGGGTCACAGGGTTTGCGCAGTTAGCGCTTTAACCAATAGTGGCTCTTGCCTTTCAGAAAGTTGTGTCCATGTATAATCCCACCATCCTAAGTGGGGTCTTCTGATGAACTCTGTGGCAGTAAGTTTAGAACCAGGCCAGCGGATGGCCGCAGCGGAGCAGACAGCACCCAGAGCTCTGGGTTCAGACAGGCATTTGCAGAGAGATCCCAAGGCTACCGCTTCCTGCCTTAGGTCCCTTAAATGGGTTTGCTTAAATATCTTGATGTCTTGTGTTTATCAAGAACCCCTTGATAAATGGGAACTTCCTGAGGCAGTCTCCAAATGCTTAATTATCTAAACAAGCCCCATCATGGCTCTTAGGTAACAAGCAAAAACCATGATGAGCTTTCCTTTTTTCATTTTTGGAAAAATCTAGAAAGATAATTTCATCTCTTCATAATTGGTGTGCTGAATGCAATTTAAATTTTAAAAAAAACCTTTTCTTGAATGAGAGTGTCTGCATCATAAAACAGAGCACCGAGACAATTATTTCCATAAAGCTCTGCACTGCATTACAGTATCGCTGTTGTGTGTTCAGACCCTCCCACCACCGCCAGTGCCCCTCCGCGCTCACTCTGTCCCTTCCCGTAACGATGTGTGCACGCTCGTAAGCAAGCGGTGCCGCCACAGGTAGACTGCGGGTCATCGGAACAAAGAAGCCATCCCTAACACTGCTGGAAATTTTGTCTTGTAACAAGAGACACAATCAAAAGGAGAAGGAATTATTGAAATTCATTTTTAAAGATGAACTCAAGGAAAAGCATTTTTTTTTTCTAAATGTCCTGGTTAATTTTCCATAGTAACCAAATTTGCAGAATAATTGTTCAGGTCTCTATCTTCATTTTAGGGGTGTGACTTTTGTCATGGATTCCTTGCTGGTCTCAGTGGCTTTAGAACTGTAAGCTGGAGGAGGCCTAATTGAGAAGCATTTTTATTCAAAGCTTGATCCTTCTGGGGAGGCATATACATATATTTGTATGTATATACATGTACAAACATTTGTACGTATATGTGTGTATACATACACAAATATATGTATATACCTGTATAAACATTTGTACGTATATTTGTGTGTCTATATATTTGTTTGTATTCCCTCTCTACATTCATATGGTATACCTGTATAATTTGGGGGGTTGTATGCATATGCATATATTTGGGGGTGCAGGTCTCATGTTCCCTTAGTAAATACAGTAGAGGTTATCCAGGCTTGTGGAGCATGGTGTGCGTGGGGGCAGCGCTTTTAACTCCCTTCAACCTGGCAGTGTGTCTCTGCTACAGTTTCTTCCTCATTCCCATCCCTTTATCCTCCTGAACACAAGCTGGCATCCAAGACCGCCTGGGACCACACCGGGAAAGACCTGGAGAGCTGATTTCAATATTTTCTCTCCTCCTGGTAAAATATTTATTGAAACTGTGCAGAGCGAGAAGTCTTCCTCTGGTTCAGAAATTGTTTGCCTGTAAACACACTGACCTGGGTTGGGGGCGCCAAACGAGACGGGAGAAAATAAATAAACAGCACATTCCTATTATGCAGGAGCTGAGGCTTCAGGGGAGATGGCAGGGGCAAGATGGGAGCCACCCCTGGCATACAGCACAGACAAACCCCCCGCTGCAAAGGATATAAAAAATGATGACTGAAAACTGTTCTGTCTCTTTGGGCTGTGGGCATGTTTTTAGTGGTTAATGTTTTTACGGCAATATTCTTCGGGAGGAAAAATATCTATTCCTGCAAAGATGGACTAACAGAAAATAGTTAAGAACAAAGAGCCAGAAAAAGAAGTGATACTGACCCTTCTCCCCCACACCACCCCAGATACAATGAGAGAGCTGGGGAGGAGGGGCAGGAGGCAGGGAAAGGCGCTCCAAGCTGGGCAGCCCAGCGCCTGGGGCACTCACCATTGACAAGCCTGTATTTCTGGGCCAGGAGGGCGGCCTGCAGACTTTTCCCACTGCCCACAGGCCCGAGCAGCAGCACCCTTGGGGTGAACGGGGCATTAGTACGATGGTTGCTTTGGACATAGGTCAGAGCTGGAAAGAAAGGATATGAGGATAATAAACCTAGGTCCTAGAGAACAGGAAAGCAGCTTGCAGCCCCTCTGCTTTGACTCTTTTAACGGCAGTAACTATTTTTCTCTTTCACAGCACCATGGAAGCCCTCTGTGCATCTGGTGAAGAGGCAGGGAAAAGAATTATGTGGCAGGCCTGGGCACCAAGGCAGGGAGCAAGTAGTGAAGTCCACAGAAGCCACCCTTGAGCGCTGCCCTGGAATTCCTCTCAACACAGGCGTCTAAACACGTGCAGGTGTCTGCATTTCCTTCCAGGCTGAAGGAAGGATTCCTGTGTTGCAGCTGGGAGGCTGGTCCCAGGACATGAGAGCACTCTCTACAGGGCTGGTGGCTTTTCCTTCTGATTCGGGCTGAGCCTCCCAACCGGAAGCCCCAGGACTAGGCTGGTCTTCTAGAATTGCACGCTGGCTTTCTGCTAGGTGCACCTGAATGTCGGACACAGGCTTTGATAAACGCATCCAGCCACATAGGGGCCCAGTGCCCAGGGACTTTTAAAGGACTCGAATTAGTGGAGAGTAATTTGTGCAGCTGCACTCTGGTGACACCAACTTTGTTGCGACTCTCCAAAGAGGTAGTGATCAAATAGGTCACAAGAGTGGCCAGATGTAGCTGCACAGCCTTGGCCTGTGGTGTGCCCCTGGCATTTGGTGAACAAAGAAGTGAGGAGATGGGGTGAGTGTCTCCAACAATGAGGCCACCTGCACCATGGGGGACCCTGGATGCCAAGAAGCCACAGGAAAAACATCAAACCAGGTCACCTCCCGCCGGAGCTCAGAAGCAGGGAGCCACGAGAAAAGCTGATGAGGCTGTAAAGGGCAGCATTTCGGGCACCTTGAGGCAGGGCAGATGCCCACAGATGAGGCACGGACCTGTGCCAGCCCCCAAGCCAGCCTTCGAAACAGGGCATTCTTCCCCAGACAGACCTTCCCCCTCCTTCCAAGGCCCCAGACTGTCCTATGCAAAGTCAGCCATGGGTGGCCCCTTTACACTTCCTGCCGGTCTGCCTTTGCCAATGTGCCTTGCAGTGGATTCTGTGCTGGTTGAGGGGCCAGGCCATCATGCTTCCTTCAGGAACATGCCACCCAAGAACCAGACAGATTCCTCATCCTCAGCACTACCGCCATTTGGGGCCAGAAGCTTCTTTGTTGCGGGGCCGTTCTGGGCACCGCAGGATGTTGAGAAGCGTCCCTGGCCTCTACCCGCTGGGTGCCAGTAGCACAACTGCAAGCACAAAAAAGCTTTTACAGACATTGCCAAATGTCCCCGGGGGTGCGGCGGGGGCAAAACTGCCCCCGACTGTGAACCGCTGGGATATGTTCATTGTGAAAACCCTGACCTCTCAAATCTTTGCAGGACTTTTAAATTGGAAGGGTCATTAGAGAAGAACAGTCCTCTCTTTTTGGAAGGCACAGAGGAATTAGAATGGACTTTTTTCCAGGTTGTGATCAGCATCATCGATGGCATGTACTAATTGCTATGACAAATACTCCACAGGCACCATCTCGTTTGTTTGACCCAACGATCCCCTGAGGGCTGTGTTATTCACGTCCCATTTTACAGATGAGCCAATTAGACGGAGACTTGGCAGAGCTGGGGCAACTCTCCCAAACCTCCCGCCATGGGTACCATTCCTCCACTGAGAGAAGCCCAAAGGAAGCTACTCAGGCGAGGCTCTCTTTCTTCTCAGACCTTCCATAATCCCGTGCATCTGAAAAGCACAAATACTACAGGCAAAGCAGCCTGCTTACAAATGATGCTTAATTTACAGTAAATAACTAAGTTAATTAGAAGTAATGATCCCCCAGACAGTCTCAACATCTAATTATTCTTTTTAAAAATATGTGGTTGCTGGGTGCACTGCAGAGAGATTAAAAAAACAACACAGAGAGAATTTTGCATTCCAATTTTCAATTTATCTCTCTGCATTATTAATTAATAATAATTAATATTCAGACACTCACATTTTTATTTACAATTCCAGGCATGAATTCTTTATGAATGATCATATGAACTTTTAAATTTAATTAAGTAATTTGGAAGTAATTAATGTGTAAATTCAGAATCATGGCATAAGACAAATGTTGTGGTTGTTTATCTTAAGAGTGCAGTGTTTGTTACTAAAGACCCTTCCGAGATGCAAAATCACTGGAAAATTACAAGCCCTCATAAGCCTGGCATTTCTTCTTTAAGTAGCGACACTTTCTACTAACCCACCCGTTGGCTGACTGCCCTGTTCAGAGGGCTAGGCTGTTCAACCCACGCCGGCAAACATCGCATCTCTGAGTTCAGTGTGGCAATGAGGTTTATGCATCGAGTCTACCGGCAGGAGAGGGTGCTGGGAGAGTCAGCAGGGAAGGGCTTGAGGGAGCTCAAAACCACCTCCCCAGCAAAACAGAACTCTTCTTGGAGAGATTTGAGAGAATATATGAAAAAAAGGACTTTGTAAACTGTCAAGTGTCTTAAATATCTGTGATGTTCCCTGCATCGTAAACGCTTCATTTACCCGACACTGCGTGGAAGGGGGTAACTGGGCTTTCAGATGACTGAAGCTCAGCAAGACTTTTGAAAATGATAATACGGCTGTTCGGGGATAGAATTATTCCACCTTGCCCTTGCCTTTCTGGACAGGGTGTTGAACAATGATAGGAGCTATGGCGTCTGACGTTTATTGAGGCTTTCCTCTGCACCAGAACTGGGCTTGTGGCTGTGGACACATGATTTGGAGAATCCCATTTAATCCTCACCTACGCCTGGGAGGAGGGCACAAGTTTTGTTCCTATTTCAGGGATGCCAAAACTAGGGCTCCGAGGAGTTAGGAGCATTGCTGAAGGCTGCACAGCTGGGCTGCGTCGGGGCTGAGATTTGAACACGTTGCCCAGCTCAGCCGTTCCCCGACCTCGCACAGGCCGCCTGCAGTGGCTCCTGAGCTGCTGGGAACATCAGCCATTGCTGTGGACAGCAAAGCAGTGCCAGGCGCGGGGCCATGTATCTCCATCCTAAATGAAGCATATCACCTGTGTTGTGTGTGTGTGTGTTTTGTTGTGTTGTGTGTGGTGGTGGTGGTGATTTTGTTTTTGTCTTAATCTTTATATATTTCTTCTTTCCTCTCCCTTAAGGTCAGGCTCAAACTTCTTGCTACCATGTCCCTCCCACCCCATCCCTCGCCTCTCCTCCTCCCAACCCCATCACCACCAAATCTGCTGTGGGCCAGAGATGTGACCACGTCTGAGTGTGGGACATTAGCCCAGGGTCTCCAAGTGGGGTTCACCCAGGGGCTCTGCACACATGCGTTTCTGGGCAGGGAACCCGGGTCATCTATGACTTGACTCCCAGGGTCCCAGGCATGTCCCAGACACTGGCCACTCCCAGAGTAAGGCACAGTGAGCCCAGCCCTTGGCCGCCTGTCCAGGGTGGGGCTGCCTGCTTGTGTTTACCCTGGTAGAAGACGTCCACACATGGCTGGTCAGCACTGATGACTTTGAGGATTTTGGGGTAGGAGGGAATGACCCTGACGATGTTCCTATGATACTCCAGCAGTTTCTGAGCCGTCTCCAGCTCTGAGATATCCTCTGGCACCATCAGACGGTTCTGGATTTCAGATTCGGGTGGCCAGTCAAAGGTGGTGTGATAAATCTCTGCAAGGAGAGAGGTGCACAGTTAGAAATGGCCATGCAGGGGCCCTGTGGGCGCTGCTGTGCTGGCTGGGGTGCTTGCTGTCCTGGAGGCCAGGCCCTACAAATTCCTGGGGTGTGGCTGACCGCGGCAGGACACCGTCATTCAATACCAGCCCTTCCAGCGACTCTGAGCCTGCTCTTAACTACTGTTCTTGTTACAATAGAAGAACAGGGCCCAGGGCAAGGGCTGCCGTGAACTTCTGAGCACTTATTCGGTGCCAGGCACTCTGACAGGCACCTACCTGCAGACTCCCATTTCATCCTCAGAGCCATCACATCACTCATTAGGTTGGTATTTCCTCTTTTTTTTTTTTTTTTTTTTTGAGACAGAGTCTTGCTCTGTTGCCCAGGCTGGAGTGCAGTGGCCGGATCTCAGCTCACTGCAAGCTCCGCCTCCCGGGTTTACGCCATTCTCCTGCCTCGGCCTCCCGAGTAGCTGGGACTACAGGTGTCCGCCACCTCGCCCAGCTAGTTTTTTGTATTTTTTAGTAGAGACGGGGTTTCACTGTGTTAGCCAGGATGGTCTCGATCTCCTGACCTCGTGATCCACCCCTCTCGGCCTCCCAAAGTGCTGGGATTACAGGCTTGAGCCACTGCGCCCTGCCCTAGGTTGGTATTTTCATCCTCATGTACAGATAAGAAAACTGAACCTCAGGTATCCCATGTCTACAGCCAGAAAGGGGCAGAGCTAGGATCCACAAACCCAGGTCTATTTGCCACCATAGCCTGAGGCCTGGACCATCAAGGGCAGTCCCGCCTCCCGGGGGTACATAATTTGTCCCAGGGAGAGGGAGACACGTCCCCTGGCTCCTGTGTGGGCCCCAAGCCCAGGTGCCCCGCATGACCCCCTACACTGTACTCTGGTTCTGCCACAAGAAAGTCTCCTCCTTTAACCTAAACGGGCCTCCCTTTCCTCATCTACCAGAATGTACCCCTGCCAGTGTCTTCCAGCTCAGAGCCCAGCCTGTGGCAGCCTTCCTTGTGTCCCTCTGTGGGTGCCCAGAGCAGAATGCGAGCTCGGGAAATGGTAGGCGGGCTGTCACCACCAGGGTCTCTGAAACCCCATGGGGCTGGGTGGGGGTGGCCATAGCCATACCTCCAGTTTGAGGGTCGATTCTCTTCCCCAGGTTTCTCTCGATCAGGACCGTGTCTGGAGCACTCAGCACGACTGGACAGAGAAGAAAAGGAGAAAAGCAGGCATGTCAGGCAGCGGGTGCCACACATATGAATAGCACGGACCAATACTTGCTTCAGGTTTTTTGTTTTTCTGTATAATGACATTAAAACAACAATCATCTCCCATCCCCATGAATTCCTAAGAGAAAGGTCTTCTTGCACCCAAACACAAAGAGCGTAACCTCGGGACAGAGTGTAACCTCGGGACAGAGCCAGGCCCATGACTGAAAGTTCTGCCTGTTAGCAACTTCCCTCGTCACAGGTAACGCCATGATGGGCATCTCTGCATGCACTGAACGCCTGCATAGCATTCTAGTTGATTTCCTTCCTGGGACAAAGAATCACCAGGCTGAAAGCAAAACCCCACTTTTCTTAAGAACCAGCCCTGAATATAGTTAGCTCTGTGAAAAATTAAGCTGTGCTGTCCTCTTCCTTGCTGGGTCTCGGACAGTGCCTGGGCTGAGGTCGGGAGTAGGCGGCATGAGCGGGGCGCTCACTGGCCACCCCTTGGGGCTGCAGCTGTGGCAGGTGGGGGACCCTTGGGAGCTACTCACTGACGTGTCTGGGAGTGATCCCCAGGGTCTGGATCCTCAGGGCCTGCTCACGCGTCTCGGGGATGCCATCCAGAATCCAGCCCTAGACAGAGGATTCAGAGAGGTGCTCATCTGTGTTGATTTTTAGATTTTTTGGAATTATTTTAAAAGGAACATAATAGCTTTATAGAAAGACTAGAACTTTTAAGACAAAAAAAATACATAAATGTTTCTGATAGCTACCTCACCCTTTAAAAACTAGTTTGTGGCCAGGCACGGTGGCTCATGCCTGTAATCCCAGCACTTTGGGAGGCCGAGGTGGGCGGATCACAAGGTCAGGAGATCGAGACCATCCTGGTTAACACAATGAAACCCCGTCTCTACTAAAAATACAAAAAATTAGCCAGGCGTGGTGGCTCATGCCTGTAATCCCAGCACTTTGGGAGGCCGAGGTGGGCGGATCACAAGGTCAGGAGATCGAGACCATCCTGGTTAACACAATGAAACCCCGTCTCTACTAAAAATACAAAAAATTAGCCAGGTGTGGTGGCGGGTGCCTGTAGTCCCAGCTACTCTGGAGGCTGAGGCAGGAGAATGGCGTGAACCCAGGAGGTAGAGCTTGCAGTGAGCCGAGATTGCGCCACTGCACTCTGGCCTGGGCAACAGAGCAAGACTCTGTCTCAAAAACCACAGCAACAATAACAACAACAACAACAACAAACAAACAAACAAAAAACCCTACTTTGTAATATATTATTATATTCCCTTCTGAATCGTATGTTGGTGACTATAATCATAACATATATATTTTACATCGATTTTTTTTTTTTTTGATACGGAGTTTAACTCTTGTTGCCCAAGCTGTAGTGCAATGGCATGATCTCAGCTCACTTCAACCTCCGCCTCCTAGGTTCAAGCAATTCTCCTGCCTCAGCCTCCCAAGTAGCTGGGATTACAGGCGTGTGCCATCACGCCCGGCTAATTTTTTGTATTTTTTGTAGAAACGGAGTTTCACCATGTTAGCCAGGCTGGTCTCAAACTCTTGACTTCAGGTGATCTGCCTGCCTTGGCCTCCCAAAGTGCTGGGATTACAAGCGTGAGCCACCATGCCCGGCCTACGTCTTGATTTTTTCCACCACACAATAGCAACCACAAGCATCTCTTCACATCTGCACGGCTCCTCATTGTCCCCATTATCAACGGCTGTGCAATGTCCCACCAAGAGAATGTACACAGCAACTTAACTACGCCCACGAATGCACATTTCAACTGCGAGCAGTGTCTACTATCATAAATAATACCTCGACGAACATCTTTGTGCATCTAGCGCTTTCCACATTTTGGATAATTTCCTAAAGAGAGTTTCGGAGAGATTCCTGAGACCAGGGTGAAAATCCCACTTTTGTTTTTATTTTCTGCCCCATATATCTGCAGTAACACCCACTTTTCTTAAAAACAAACCCTGGATGATGATTCCGGTTTCTGCTCTGCAGCTACCTTCTTAAAGGACTGAAATTCCTCACGCATCAGCCCCCTCTTGGTACAGCTAGGGAACTGGTTTACAGGTTTATTTTTACTATTTATTTATAGAGATAGAGTCTTGCTACATTGCCTAGGCTGGTCTTGAACTCCTGGGCTCGAGCAATGCTCCTGCCTCAGCCTCCCAAAGTGCTCGCGTTACTGGCATGAGCCACTGTGCCCGGCCTTTACTAACTCTTTAAATCCAATTGTGAAAGTAATATACAATCATTGTACACTGTGTGGAAAATACTGAAAAGCTGAAATAATAAGTCACTGGTAACACCTGAGACCCAAACAAGCCACTGTCAACATTCTGGTGTATCTCCTTCCAAGCAGCAAGTGCAGATACCTTTGTTCCTGGCGGCTGGGGGTTGTGGGGAGGGAATCACACCGTACATACTATTTGGTAATCTGTTACTTTCTAGCAAAAACATTTCATGAACGTTTTCCCATGTTGCAAAGTGCTCCTTGCACAGAAGTTTTCACAGCTGCCTGGTATTGCATGAAATGACCTGATGGTAACTGATCCCATATTGTTGCTCATATTGTTCAGTTTGATTCCAGTTTTCCACCATTATAAACAATGTTGTATATGCATCTGGATGCCTAGCAAACATCCTCAGATAAATTTCTAAAAGTTGACACCTTCTTTTATGACTTTTGATACATTTTGCCACATCGCTCTACAAAATGACCCACCAGTTTATGAATCCAATGGCAAAGCATCTGTTTCCTTGCATCTCTGCCAAAGTTGGGCATTATCTAGGGGAAAAAAATCTGTCCAGCAAAATACAGCGTACCACTGCTGCTTTAATTTACATTTCTTTGATCATTAATGAGGTTCAGTATTTTTTCCATATGTTTATTAGCTATTTGGATTTTTTTTCTTTTCCAAAATGTCTATTCGCGTCATCTATCTGCTTTCCCCTGGGGGTTTCATCCTTTTATTTATTGACAAGAGCTCTTTACATATTAAGAACGTTACCCCATTTTGGATTTTGGCAAACACTACCACAAACCCTTTGAGGCAAACTACATTGCCAACATTTTCAGCAGTTTGTCTTGTAGCCTTTTCATTTTG
Source organism: Mandrillus leucophaeus (assembly GCF_000951045.1). Classification (NCBI taxonomy): domain Eukaryota; kingdom Metazoa; phylum Chordata; class Mammalia; order Primates; family Cercopithecidae; genus Mandrillus; species Mandrillus leucophaeus. The sequence continues at coordinate 29,292 of NW_012109796.1, read as the reverse complement.
TGTGTGGTGTTGCTTTTCACACACCAGTTTGTGGCCAAATCAATCACTGCTTTCCTCTTTAGATTCTGGCATTGTGTGGATGCATAAAAACACCCTCCCCACTGCAAAAGCTGATACGTATTCACTTGCCTTTAAATTGCATTCTTGTGTTTTTACTCTTAACTTGTAAATAGTAATGATCCGTGTAATAGGGCCACATTTCAGTTTGCGAATGATATGGGGCTGTGATGTAATCTGTTTCCCTGTGGCTCACCACTTGTTCCAAACTCACCCCCAATACAGTCCATCTTTTCCCCTCTGAGGACACTTTTATCAGAGTCTAAATGCTGATAACGACATTGGCTCTGGCCTCTTTCTGCCTGTAAATTGTTAAATTCTTTTTTTTTTTTTTTTTTTTGAGACAGAGTCTTGCTCTGTCGCCCAGGCTGGAGAGTGCAGTGGCCAGATCTCAGCTCACTGCAAGCTCCGCCTCCCGGGTTTAGGCCATTCTCCTGCCTCAGCCTCCCGAGTAGCTGGGACTACAGGCGCCCGCCACCTCACCCAGCTAGTTTTTTGTATTTTTTAGTAGAGACGGGGTTTCACTGGGTTAGCCAGGATGGTCTCGATCTCCTGACCTCGTGATCCACCTGTCTTGGCCTCCCAAAGTGCTGGGATTACAGGCTTGAGCCACCGCGCCCGGCCTGTTAAATTCTTTTTATTTAACTGTTTAAATTGTTGTTGTTTTATAGGTTCTCATAATGTCTAGTAAAATAAACTTTCCCTTCTTTTTTCTTTTTTTTCAAAGCAAGATCTTTCAGGTAAACATTAAAAATATTTTGTCAAGTTCCCAAATAGAAATTCCACTAGGATTTTGGAACAACATTAAATGTGTAGATCAATTCACGACAAATTGACATTTTTACACTATCAAGTCAACACATTATCGTCTCCTTTGCTTAAGTTGCTTTTTTATGTCCCTCAGCAATGTTCACATTAAACAATTTCTAAAGTCCTTTCAAGTCCCATGAGTTTAGAGTTAGACACACACACACACACACACACACACACACACGCAGACAGTCTAATGCTTTAGACTTGATGTCCAGGTACATTAGTAAAGTGAGCTTTGGAAGAGACTGAAAAGAAAGCAGTGAATTGCTTCAAGTCTCCATTTTGCAGGTAGTGGGGTCCGGCAACTGGGAGTCAAAACTGGGAGCCCCCACTTGCTGTAAAGCCCTCCCTCTCAGCCATTATGAGACTCAGTTGCTCTAAGGTCAGAGGATGGACTGACATGGACGGACTCAGCCTCCAGGTCCCTCACGTCCACACCACCTGATTGACAGACACAGTGTGGGCGATGGTAAGAGATGTCTTCCTTTACAAACAAACCAAAAGGTGGTCTGGGTGCAGTGGCTCACGCCTGAAATCCCAGCACTTTAGGAAGCCAAGGCAGGAGGATTGCTTGAGGTCAGGAATTTCAAACCAGCCTGGGCAACAACATAGTGAGACCCCCACTCTACCAAAAAAGATTTTTAAAAATTAGCCAGGCGTGTTGGCGCACACCTATAGTCCCAGCTACTTGGGAGGCTGAGGCAGAAAGATCCCCTTAGCCCAGGAATTTGAGGCTGCAGTGAGCTATAATCATGCCATTGCACTCCAGCCTGGGTGACAGAGTGAGACCTTGTCTCTGGAAAAAAAAAAAAAAAAAGCCTGCCTTTCTTCAATATTAAAATATTTAGGTTCCAGTAGCCTCCACTGACAGTTAAAAAAAAAAAAGAAAAAAAAGCTAAACAAATTTGCAGCCTAAAGACTGTCAGAAAAATCCAGCAAGCTTTCATTAATTTCTTGAATTATACAGGAAGACTCACAGCCACAGAACCCCTGGTTTCTAGAACTAATGAAGCAAAAGTGCAAAAAAAAAAAAAAATTTAACAGCGTTTTGCTCCCTCAAGTCCTTGTTAGAGCCAGCCAAGCGCCGGGCTGCAGCTCCTGGAAACAGCAAACATCTACAGACATGAGCAACACCAGCAGAACCAGGAGACGGAGCGTCTGAGAGCTCCCTTGCAGTTCTGGAAGCCGAACCAACATTTTCTGAACTTTAGCTAAATTCATACCCCCTTATTTTTCCTTTATTTGGACGGGAAGGAATTGGGAGCCCATTGATTGCTGCTGCTAGTACAAGGGCTGGTAATTCTGTTTTGAGTCCCTTTTTGAAGCTGGAAGGTTGGAACTCCGTCTTTGCTCGGCACTGAGAAAGGCCTCTGCTTTTAATATTGCATTACTGAGCAATCATTATAATCTCGCCCACAAATTTGCAGCAGGTATCAGTATGTGGTCCAAAGCTTTTAGAACTATTCAGGGGAACAGCTCTCACTGACTTTTCACTGGAGAAAGCGGGACTTCCAATTACACAGGAAAAGTGCAGCAAAATGAGGAACATCTCCCTAATTAGCCTGGCCTCACTGGAGTGTCATTCTGGTGCAGATGTGAAAATCTACAAGGAAGAAGGTGGGGGGCTCTGGAGTGAGCCCTAGGCCACCAACTCTCCAGGTCTGCTCTTTCTGAGTTGGGGAAATGGTATGATCACCTGGGGACTAAGAAACAAGGTCCCCGAGGAAGCCCTCGAGCAGCACCCAGGCCCCATGAGAGCCGCCCCCCACCGTATGGAGAAGGCAGCCGTGGAGGCTCTTCCTCCCTGTGCCGGCCCACGCTGGTCCACACTGGTCCACCTGGAAGGGAGGGCGCCTTGACCAAACCTCTGTGGAAGGCAGGTCTACCCTACGGCATCCTCATGATGAAAGCTGCAGGCTGGGTGCTCAGAAAAGATCTTCCCCAGAGCTCTTGCTAAGGCGTTATTTGCCCAGCTGCAAAATGGGCTGCACGTTCACAGGGAAGCAGCAATTTTGGCTGGGAGGACTTTAATGGCTGCAAATTCTGGCAAAGCAAGAAGTCATAAATCAGTAAATAGCACCCGACAACTGCCACGAGGGGACATTAAGACATTCCCAATAAGCCTGCGTTTCGAGGTTCGCGGGTCTCACGTCCAGGAGTGGCTGGATGTGGAGGTATCAGTCAATCCCTAATTAGAATACATTATCCATCTTCCTGACACTTCAGTGAAATGTCTATTCCACTCTGAGCTGCAGCTTTGTTCAGAGCAGGTTAATTGATATTCTGATGCCTTCGCTCACCATACCCCCGTGGCTCGGTTCTGTTTTATCACACATCAAAAAGGCCGTATGCTCAGGGCACTCCAGGCACCAGTGCAGAGCTGGAGGTCTGCACAGCTGCGAGGGGTATGGTATCACAGGAGGGACAAGCACTGAGCAGATGTCACAGATGAAAAAAAAGGAAAGAAAAGAAGCCAGCCAGCCTGGGGAACTTGGCGAGGCCCAACAGAGCCGCGGCCTGATGCGGTACGAGCCGTCCGGCTTTGTGCGAACACTGGCCTCTTTTGCCCTCCTGACTATTATTAAAGCGCAATTAGCAACTTCACATGGGAAGGCTCTGTTGCCCTCTGGGCCTCTGCCTGTTTGATGCGTTGCCTTTCTGCTCCTCCCCTCTCCTCCCAGGACCAGAGCATGGGGCTCCCCTGGGTGCTTCCCCCAGTCCTGCCCCTGATCTGGCTCCCAGCTCCGACTGCAGACTCCACCGCAGGCATTCCCTGGAGCCGCATGCTCAATCTCTGCAGTCCCAAGGAGGCAAGCTGAGGCTGAAGACTTGCACTCAATAAATCAGTTTTGCTCAGCTCCAAGTCTGAACCAGGGCAAGCCTCACAAGAGGCACCGAAAGCCCAACGTTGCCTAATGAAATACCGCGTGGTTCCCCCACGTAGAGGAGGGAGACTCTGTCAGCCAGGAAGGAAATGCATCTTAAAAGTTCCAGTCTGGGACAGTGATATGTTCTAAAGCCAATCGGTGAGAACAATGAGACTACTTTGAGGAACACAAAAATGTTGACAGTTACTTTGGTTTACACAAAAACCTAGTAGCAGTTACTTACTATGTAGCAGTAACTTTGGTAACACAGTAGCAGTAACTTCGGTAACACAGTAGCAGTAACTTTGGTAACACAGTAGCAGTTACTTTGGTTTATACAAAAACATAAAAACCTTAGCCTGCCATAGAACCCTAGGATGCCTTCCATATTCAACTCACCTGAAAGACGACTAGCAAGAATTTTTATCTCAAAGTTGAATCCCAAACAACATGCGCCCCCTGTTAGCACTGAACATGGAATGCATTGAACACGGAACGTTAGTATTCCACATTCCACGTGTATGACTGTAGCAGGACCCTGTTACCCCTCAACTTGCTCTGATTCCTCCACCTGGGCGAGGTGAGGTGTGCCCAGGGCTTTGCCTGACCTTTTTCTGGGCACAGCCTAACAGTGATTATGCTCTTACAACGCTGAAATATGCAGGAGTGATTTTTCTAAACAACAGTGTTGAATTCCACCCTTGATAATCAATGATACATGCGTGGTGTTTTTATACCAACGTGCAGATGCGGGGAGATCATTACTCCTAGATGCGTAGCCTACAGGCCAGTGATCTCTAGGGTATGAAAACCTGGTAAAGCCCAAATGCAGGCATTCAAGAGATGCCTTTTTTTTTTTTTTTGACTGAGTCTCACTCTGTCGCCCAGGCTGCTGGAGTGCAATGGCACGATCTCGGCTCACTGCGACCTTCTCCTCCCAGGTTCAAGTGATTCTCCTGCCTCAGCCTCCCGAGTAGCGGGGACTACAGGCACGTGCCACCATGCCCGGCTAATGTTTTGTATTTTTTAGTAGAGACGGGGTTTCACCGTGTTAGCCAGGATGGTCTTGATCTCCTGATCTCATGATCCGCCCGCCTCCGCTGCCCCAGGTGCTGGGATTACAGGCATGAGCCACCGCGCCTGACCTCAAGAGGCTTTTTACTAGTTCCTAAATAGTTTTAAAACAATTAAATCAAATTCATATCAAATGTCTATGGTGCCCCTGAAGCCACTCCATGGAAGGAGACACAGTTTGAAGAACAAATTGTTCTGTCCCCAGATGGAGCAGCTACCCCAGCTCTGAGGCTGGGACGGCCCCAAGACAGCCCCCTGCAGAGATAACTCACTTTGGAGGTTCACATTTAGCTCTCCAGGTCAGACATAATGTGCTTTAGATGAAAGTAACGGACATGGATAACCCAGCACCCAGGGCCCTTTCCCCTCAAACACTTTAGACCATGTCTGTGATGTAGACCCACCTGTCTAGAAACAAGATTAGCCCTGGAAAGGATCTGTTTATTGTGATAGCGGAAAGCAGTGGCTTTGGAACCAGATGACCTGTGCCACAGCCAGCATGTGACTTTCAACCAGTCACTTCATCCCCTCTGGCCTCACTCTCCTCTGCACAATGGGAATAATCAAAATCTAGCTCACTGTTGATGAAATAATTAAACGAGGATTATAAACAAACAGGCCAGGCACTGTGGCTCATACCCATTAAGAGCACTTTAGGAGGCCAAGGTGGGAAGACTACTTGAGGCCAGGAGTTCTAGACTAGCCTGGACAACACAGTGAGACCCCACTTCTACAAAAAAAGTAAAAAATTAGGCCAGGTGCGGAGGCTCACGCCTATAACCCCTGCCCTTTAGGAGGCCAAGGTGGGTGGATCACCTGAGGCTGAGAGTTCGAGACCAGCCTGATCAACATGGAGAAACCCCGTGTCTACTAAAAATACAAAATTAGCTGGGCATGGTGGCGCATGACTGTAATCCCAGCTACTCGGGAGGCTGAGGCAGGAGAATTGCTTGAACCTGGGAGGTGGAGGTTGCGGTGAGCTGGGATCGTGCCATTGCACTCCAGCAACAAGAGCAAAACTCGATCTCAAAAAAAAAAAAAAAGTTAGCCGGGCACAGTGACATGCACCTGTAGTCCCAGCTACTCGGGAGGCTGAGGTGGAAGGATCACTTGAGTCCAGGAGTTTGAGGCTGCAGGCAGCTATAATTGTGCCACAGCACTCCATCCAGCCTGGGTGACAGAGTGGACCCCATCTCTGAAAAAACAAACAACAAAACAAGTGTAGCGCCTGGCAACAAAGAAATGACCCAAAGTTAACTAATCTTATCATTATAATTTTGAGACAGGTGAACGATCTTTTTCTCTACCTACTTCCAAAGAGTCCTACTTAAGTTTGTAGAACTTAATATAAAAAAATTGCTTGAAAAGGCAAATCTCGGAGAAAATAGGAGCAAATGGCATTCCAGATATGAACTGAGGGAAGATCTTTAATTAAGGAGGACTTGGGGCAGACACATTTCTCGTTTTTTGAAACTGGGGTCTCGCTATATTGCCCAGGCTGCTCTCAAACTCCTGGCCTCAAATCATCCTCCTGCCTCGGCCTCCTAAAGTGCTGGGATTACAGGTGCGCCACCACACCCAGCTGGGACAGACACATTTCAATTAGAATGCGGGGGTCTAGTGAGTTGACAGCTACTGTGGATTCGCCCCAAGGTGGGCTCACGCCATTTGCCATCACTCGGCCAGCGGCCCTCCCTGAGGGGAGTTTGCTCATCCTCTACCCACGTGACTGTTTCCTTATCTGTATAACAGGAATGATGAAAATAGTGTCTGCACTTCATAGTGTTTAGGGTTACATGCAACGATGTACCTAAAGTGGTGGTACAATGTCTGGCAGATAGTAGGTGCTTAATAAATGTCTCCTGGCATACACAGGCTATTCATAGTTGACAACTCATTTGAAAAACAGACCAAACTCAGCCTAAGAATGGGAGAATGGGTCAGGCACGGTGGTTCACGCCTATAATCCCAGCACTTTGGGAGGCCGAGGCAGGCGGATCATGAGGTCAAGAGATCGAGACCATCCTGGCCAACATGGTGAAACCCCATCTCTACTAAAAATACAAAAATTAGCTGGGTGTGGTGGTGCACGCCTGTAGTCCCAGCTACTCGGGAGGCTGAGGCAGGAGAATGGCGTAAACCTGGGAGGTGGAGCTTGCAGTGAGCTGAGATCCGGCCACTGCACTCCAGCCTGGGTGACAGAGCTAGACTCCGTCTCAAAAAAAAAAAAAAAAAAGAATGGAAGAATGTGGGGTTGGCCCCCTTCTGCTCTGCCCTTCTGCTGGTGGATGCCCTGCTAGCTCTCGGGAGCAGGCCTGGCACCTCTGACTCTCTGCTCAGCCTGCGAAGAGAAGAGTGATGTGGTCGGTGCTTCTGGGTCCAGTCCTGTTCCCAGCATCTCCGTGCCTCTCCAATACTCTCTCCTGCTCCAAGGTCCACTTGCGTCTGCTCAAACCTCAGGCCCTGTCCTGCATCTGATCATCTCTTTTTCCTCTTCTACTGCAGTGAGAGGGATCATCTGAGGCATCACGCACCCACAGAGCGTATCGCAACACGTGTTCCTCTCCACATGGAGTGCTGTGGCTCTGTATACAGACACGTGGTCAACACGTGCCCTTAACAAGCCCACATCACACCAACCAACCAACCACAGCCTCAGCATCAGGGTCTCTTACAGAAACACCCACAAATAAGGGGGCGTGGGGGATGTGATCACTGATCACTGTGCTCTGCCCGGCACCTCACCAAGCCCTCAGAAGCCCTGCCTCACTGTGATGCGGGCCGTAAGTTTCCTGAGTGGAACTCAGACCTCCCCTTCCAATCCTCTGCAAACCTAACTGTATCTGTATTTGAGGAACACACAGTTACGGCCTCAGCAGAGCTGTGGATCAATAAAACCGCACTCCTTGGAGGAGGCAAGTGACATCTATAAACCCGTGAGTGTCAAAACAATGGCAAGAAAATCCTGTGCTCCTACTGTCAGTGGGATGAAAGCGGTGTAATTAATGCCAGCCCAATGACACCACAAGGAGAAATAAAACAAACAGCTGGTGGTTCTATGGACCAGCATCTAGCTCCTCCACTCCGTTACCGTTTCCACTATAAAATACTGACTCATGTTATGGGCAGGGAAGCATAAATCTATGACCAGAGAGGAGGAAACAAAGACTATAGAAATCCAACATGTAAATTCTAAACTTTTGGTTCCACAGTCAAAAGTGTGCTACATCCTCTCCCCACTTATAGTGAAAGAACCAAGTTTCCATGATATTACATGAGCTCTAAGAGGAGTCAACCTGGGAACACAAAAAAGAATTTTGCATTTTGTGTACAGTAAAGAAAACACCCCCAGCTGGTACAGTCACTTTTAGGGCTGAGGGCCTGAACTCGCTTCCCACGTGCATCAGAGACCTGACTCCAGGGATCTGCGGACATGGTCAAAGTTCAACAGAACGGTCCAAGTGTTGCATCTGATGATGGCATTCTTTCTGTAGCTCCAGGAGGAAGATAATGCAGAAGCAGACATTTGGAACCTGATGCATTTCGAGAAGGTCAGTTTTTCTTTTAGGTTATGTATTTATCCTTCCTTTGGGTCAGTGGGTGGGGCTCCTGTGCTACGGCCTCATCCGTAGAATGACAGCAGCTCTTGGAACCTGCCTGCTCCTGCCAGCCCTCTGTTTTGAGCCACCTAGAATATTTGCTGATGCACAGCAGGTGCCCCAGAAGTCTTAGCTGTTGAAAAACATCATAGGACAGTCGTGCCGTTTCAATGGGAAAATGCATCACAGTGTGACGTGGTATTCGGCACATATCAGGTGCCAGTAAATGCTAGCTGAGCATTCTGTGTACCTTATTTTTAATTTTTTTTTGTTGAGATCGAGTCTCCATCTGTCACCTAGATGGAGAGTGCAGTGGCGTGATCTCGGCTCATTGTAACCTCTGCCTCCTGGGTTCAAGCGATCCTCCTGCCTCAGCCTCCTGAGTAGTAGGATTACAGGCGCCTGCCACCACACCTGGCTAATTTTTGTATTTTTACTAGACATAGGGTTTCATCATGTTGGCCAGGCTTGTCTCGAACTCCTGACCTCAAAAGATCCACCCACCTAGGCCTCCCACAGCTGGGATTACAGGCGTGAGCCACCACGTCCGGCCGATGTGTACCCTTATCTTGATGGACCATTTCTGCTCTTCACCAACTGTGTGTGAGCTTAACTCGGGCCTTCATTGTCCTTCTTCCTTGTCTTTACTGTAACATGATCACAGGCTCAATGAGTCATGGGGCAAGGTAACATTCCTTTAACACACTGAAGCAGAGACTTGTTCATATCCCATTTAACTGCTCATGGGTCCTGGTGGACAGGCTCCGTGTTTCCTTCCTTTGCTTTTGATGAGAGAATAAGGAAGACTTCTCGAAGAGGTGCTGGGGAATAAGAGGCGATGTCTAGAATGCATTAGCGGGATGCAGATGGGGGCAGCATCCCTCCGCAGGCTCCTGCTCAGCAGCACCGGGGAGGATGCAGCGGGCCTAGCTTTTGTTAGTCACAGTGTGGCTTTGACTCCGCAGGGGCTGTGAGCCTCACAGTTAAGGAAGAAGAAAGAGGAGACGCTGTGAACAGAATGCAGACTGAGGAGGCACCGCCCACCAGTTGAGCACTGTCTTAGTCCATTTTTTGCTGCTTATGACAGAATACTGAAACTGTGTAAATTGTAAAGAAAACATTTTTTTTTGCAAGGGGGATGGAGCCTTGCTCTGTCACCCAGGCTGGAGCGCAGTGGCGCGATCTCGGCTCACTGCAACCTCTGCCTCTCAGGTTCAAGCCAATTTCTTGCCTCAGCCTCCCAAGTAGCTGAGATTACAGGTGCCCACCAGCACACCCGGCTAATTTTTTTATTTTTAGTAGAGATGGGGTTTTGCCATGTTGCTCAGGCTGGTCTCGAACTCCTGATCTCAGGTGATCTGCCTGCCTCGGCCTCCCACAGTGCTGGGATTACAGGCGTGAGCCACTGAGCCCGGCCCCAATCACCTCTTAAAGGCAGTACTGTGACTCTCAATGCTGCCACATTGGGGATTAAAGTTCAACATGAGTTTTGGAGGGGACGAACATTCAAACCAAAGCAAGCATCAAGAAAGCAAATTCCTGCTGCAGTCACACTGAAGGTCCTTCCCTCACGGCCCAGCTCCATTTCCAAAGGAGCGAACCAAGCATCCCACATGCTTGGCTTCCTGCATTACACTCGCGCTTGGCAACCTTTCGAACCATTCCTAACCTCCAGAGTGGTGGGACTCAATCCCAAGTGGAAACACACACACACACACACACACACACACACACACACACACACACACACACACACCAAGGCAAGTGAACAGGCATGAGGAAGGCAGGCTGCAGCTGGCTGCGAAATTTCATTGATTTTTTTTCCTCAGGCACTACACTGAAAAGTCTGTTCACTCTCATCCACCCAGGTATGGGGATGTAATAGAACTCACTTGAGTTGTGGTTTCAAAAGTGTACCAAAGGCCAGGCGCGGTGGCTCACACCTGTAATCCCAGGAATCTGGGTGGCTGAGGCAGGTAGATCACCTGAGGTCAGGAGATCGAGACCAGCCTGGTCAACATGGTGAAACCGCGTCTCTACTAAAAATACAAAATTAGCCAGTTGTGGTGGCACACACCTGCAATCCCAGCTACTTGGGAGGCTGAGGTGGGAGAATCACTTGAATCCAGGAGGCGGAGTTTGCAGTGAGCCGAGATAGCGTCAAACAAAAAGTACACTGTGATGTTGCTGGTAGATCAAAACCCACACATAAAGTGTCCAGGACTGTTGTCTGACACAAAGCCAGGTATGAAGAAGCAGTGGACTTCTACTCATAAGGGATCCTCAAATGGCCTTCACCCAGGTCATCTAGCATGTAAAAAACATCTTAACTCTAAGTGGACCTCCGGGCCTGGCATAGTGCTAACCGCTATGCTTGGATCGTCTCATTTAATCAGAGTCAGCGAGACAGCTGTTACTTCAGGACATGCGCCGCAGCACCTAAAGCCATGCTGCTTGTCTATAAATTACAGGGCGCTCTACACAGAAAAGCCCTGCGGCCCGAGCAGGCTGTCCACACCAGTCCCTGTCTGAGTGTCCCTTGCTGCTGTCTGCCAGCCCAGATATTTGAGGGACGGCTCAGGTCAGCAGATATGAACATGAGCCACGTGTGCAGCCCATAAAAATCACATTCCCGGTGCGGGAAGGCCTCTGCCTTTTGATGAATAATAAAATTCTCCGCACGTGACGAGCCGTCATAATTGGGCACAAGTCTTTCCTTTGCCCCTGCAGCAGCGTGGGGGTGGCATCCGTACGCAAAAACATTTCTTTTTTTATTTGCCAGATATTTTCCAGTCTGTGATATTCCAAATGTCTGGTGCTGGTGACATACAAACGCCTTTGTCATAAGGCCTGGCACAAGCTTGCCGAGTCCAGCTGAAGCCTGACCTGCCAGTCAGGTAGCCAGGAGCCTCTGCATGGTGGCCTGTAAAATGCCACACTGACCTGGCCTGTGGGGCATCAACCAAATTCCTTCATCCATCTGGGCCTCAGTTTCCCTTTTCATAAGAGGTTTTGGTGGGATGATTTCTGTAGATGGCTTTTTAAAAGACATTGGTGAGACACACTGGGATTCATCCACCAGGCGTGATCACTTTTATGTTACACATTTATTTAATGTTTTAAAATCAAGCACCCTGGTGCTTGATTCTTGTTACAGTTGATTGCAGGAATAAAGGAGGAGGAGACAGGAAAATCTCCTGGCATAGGACATCAGCCTGCAAGACTGGTTCTCAAAAACTTGAACCCGGGGTCCCACGGGGGCACCTCTAGCCTTAGGGTGCAGTGCTTGAACTTTCTCAAGGTGCAGGAGTCCAAGGCCAAATGGGAAACTTGAAAGCATTAATGATGGAAATAATTTTAGAATACAAGGAAGAAGTTGCTAAACGGATCCAAAATTCACAGAAAACAAAGCTAGCACACTGGCCAAAACAATCTCCCCAGAGAAGCCTGAAGACAGATGTGTTCCTGGTGTTGAAACCATTATTAGGACATTCGGATATGACTGGATAGGGCTGTTGGATTTAAACACCTTTCCCTCCTTGGGCCACGAGCATGTTGGGATAGGAATTCACTGCCATGGTGGTGCAGAACTGGGGAATTCTCCAAATGGCATTCATTGATTCACTGATTGACTCGTTGATTGACTAACTGATTGATTGATTCATTCATTCATCCTATAAGTATTTACCCAGCATGGAGTCTGTGCCAGGTACCATACGAAAGATCTTGCATTTGTAACTATGACAGTGCAGAGTTGGAGAGCAGAATGCTGTGAGCACGTGTAACAGGCAGGTCGGCCTCATGTGGGGCTGGACCAGGTTAGGGGAGGCCTCCCTGAAGAAGTGACTTGAAGCTAAGGCTGAGGAATGAGAGCAGTTTTCTAGCTAAGGGGTGGGGTTAAGAGCACTGCGTATTCCTTTTCTATTGCTGCATAACAATCTTAGCGACTTTAGACAATACAATTATTATCACATGGTTTCCAAGGGGCAGGAGTCTAAGCACAGCTCAGCTGGGCCATCTACTCAGTCTCAAAGTCTGCAGTCAAGGTGTTGACTGGGCTGTGTTCTCATCTGGAGGCTTGACTAAGGGAGAACCCTCTTCCCAGCTCATCTGGATTGTTGACAGGATCCATTTCCCTGCTGCCTTATGACTGAGGGCTCTGGTTTCTCACTTGCTGGGAGCTGGAGGCCCCTGCAGTTCCTAGAGACCAGTCATGTGGGCTTCTCCAACATGGCTGCATACTTCATCATGCCAGCAAGGAGGATCTCTCTCTGGTCTGCTAAAGCACATTCTTACATAAAGTAATGTAGCACAGGAGTGACATCCCCTCATCTTTGCCATATTCAGCTGGTCCTGCTCCCACTCAAGGGGAGGAGATTACATAGGCATAGACACAAGGGGGTGGGAAATCATTGAGAGTTGCTTAGTGATATAGTTTGGATATGTGTTCCCACCCAAATCTCACATTAAAATGTAATCCCCATTGTTAGATGTGGAGCCTGGTGGGAAGTGTTTGGATCATGGGGGCACCAAACCAAACTCATGGTTTGGTGCTGTCTTCACAATAGTGAGTTCTCACGAGATCTGGTTGCTTAAAAGTGTGTGGCGCCTCCCCCTCCCACTCTCTCTGTCTTGCTCCTGCTCTGGCCATGTGATGTGCCTGCTCCCCCTACACCTTCTGCCATGATGGGAAACTTCCTAAGGCTTCCCCAAAGCTGAGCAGATGCCAGCACAATGCTTCCCATACAGCCTGCGGAACCGTGAGCCAATTAAACCTCTTTTCTTTATAAATTACTCAGTCTCAGGTTATTTCTTTATGGCATTGCAAGAATGGCCTAATGCAATTAGGGTCTGGCAGCTGCACACAAAGGCCTGAGCAGGGTGGGTGCAGGTTGAGCTGGGGAAAGGTGGCGGGTACTGAACGGGTATATGAGAGAAGTCCAGGGATGAAGCTGAGCCACAGGCAAGCCCAGGACACACAGGGCTCCCGGAAGCAGTGGAGGGTCACAACCACACTTATTTTAAAATAACAAATGTTTCTCTATGTTTAAAATCATCCTCAGAAGGGTGCACTTTCAAGAAAGTGTGAACGTCAGTTGCCTCCAGGGAAGGAAACTGGGTGGCTAAGGAACAGGAGTGACGGGGGACTTTGGTGCCTTTGGAACCATAGGAATGAATATATCGTGGTTATGAAATAAGTTCATTCATTCTTTAAAAAGCCATCCTTCCAGCAGCAATGTGAAGAAAGGATTGGGAAGAAACCAGGATAGCTGCGGGGAGATGGATCAGGTTCCAAATAAAGGAAAGGGATTCTTAGCAATTTAAATAAAATGGAGCACAAATGGTGACTATGGGCAAGGTAAAATTTAGAATCTCTTTGGTACTGAGCCTTTCCCTCCAAGTTTCCAGAACTTACTGCCTTATGTCTTGCCTTTTCTTTGCCCTACAGGGGTAGTCTGAAGATTCGGGCACATTCTCTTGATTGTCCCTAACAAATGGCTAATGGGTATCCAACAGGTAGAGCCAACAACGCCTTTTGATTGTTCCAACACAGAGTGCTAATTTTTCTTTCTCTAATGCATTTGATGGTCACTTGAAAAAAAAAAAACTCTTCAAAGAGATTGCATTAGACCAAAAAAGAAAAAAAAAAAAGAAAAAGAAACCACTCCCCTGCATTAATACAGAATCCTGATGGGTTATGATTGCGTTATTTTTCCCTGAACACTATTCCCTGCATTCTTTTTGCGCTCTAAATTACCAATTCTAGTCCCTGTGTAGCTAAATAATAATAATTACCATATAAATGAATATGCATATGTGTCATTTTTCTCCCTAAAAGCAAGAAAGCCTGTTTATTTTGGATGAGGGTTTGTTTTGTTTCTCACAACCAAAGCACATAATTAGAAGCCTAACCTCTTACTCTTGAAATCCTGTCTCCAGCGGGAAGAGATGAAAAGGCACTGGATGCCCCTTGAAGGTTAGAAGAAAGTTTAAAACAAATTGAAGGAGATATTTCTTTACTCTGCAGGTAACAACAGCGTGGACATGATCAGAATCACAGAACTATAAGGCTAGAAGGGATTTCCATGCTCAGGTCCAACCCCATGATTGTATAGATGGGAAAACTGTGGCCTAAGGAAGTGAAGCTCTCACCAAAATAACACTCACTGCCTTTTTGAGATGCAACCTTTGAAACAAGAACAGAGTGGCCAATAGTACAACACCGTGTTTGCATCTCAGTTCTGAGACTTAATTGTGGGATGTTCAGCAAGATACACAACCTCTCCAGGGCCTGGATTCTGCATCTGTGAAATAGGGTAGCCAATAGTGCCACCTCCGCAGGGCTACTGTAAGGACTCCACAGCACACAGTCCTGCTGCCGATGCTACACTCCCAGTCAAGGGGAGTCACCCAGAATATAATTGCAGCCTCTTGCATAGTGCAAGGTGCACCTGAAATGTCATGTAGCAGATAACATGCTAAACCAGGCATGTAGGCGACAGCTACCACCATCATCAAAATAATCACAATAATAACACACATTATAAATACTCATATAGTCAATGTATTATTTATAATACAATATAATCACATGTAGTGTAATGCAACTAATAACGATGTCAATAATTGAGATTTTAATTTATAATATTAACAACAGATATCATCATTTTTATGATGGTGACTTGGGATGCATGGTCCCGTACTCTGTCCACACTGCAGGTGCACTATGCAAACAGGTTATGCAGACCAAGCTTTTAAATAAGCTCAGGAAGAATTCACAGAATTTGAATGCGCATTTGAAAGACTATTCTAGGCCGGGTGCAGTGGCTCACGCCTGTAATCCCAGCACTTTGGGAGGCCGAGGCAAGGGGAATCACTTGGAAGTCAGGAGTTCGAGACCAGCCTGACCAACGGCGTGAAACCCCATCTCTACTAAAAATATAAAAATTACCCAGTGTGGTGGCAGGCGCCTGTAATCGCAGCTACTCAGGAGGCTGAGGCAGAAGAATTGCTTAAACCTGGGAGGCGGAGGTTACAGTGAGCCAAGATCATGCCACTGCACTCCAGCCTGGGCAACAGAATGAGACTCTGTCTCAAAAAAAACCAAAAAAAAAAAGAGGCTATTCTAGATCACTGAGGGCAGGTTTGGGATATCCAGTTGCAATCATAGAGAGAATCACCATATCTTCCCCAGAAACTATCACTCAGTGAGGTAGGGATTTTTTAAAAAATCACGGAAACAAACCTGTCCAGGCCAGCTGGATCCTGTGTGAAAACTGTGCAGCCTTGTTAGATTCTGGAACGGGGGAAGAAGCGCAGTGCGGCTTCAAGGGGGTGTACGTAGCCAGTGGGACACACAGACAATTGTTGGCAGTCCACCCTGAGGTCCTGCATCTCTGGATTCTAGATTTCCACCTAGAATCCAGAATGCTTACCCACCAGAAGCATTTCCATTGGAATGCTGTAACTTGCAAAAATTACTTACATGAAATAGTACTGCTCCGTATGTTTTGAGGTTGGAAAGGAGAGAGACTTCAAGAGTTGCTCAGTGGTATCCAGACACCCACCGTGGGCCTTCTGCAGTGGTTGTATGGGGTGGATGGGGCAGAGGGGCCCACAGACGCCCTGGCCCCATGCCAAGCCTCTCTTCCCGCTGTGAAGTTCAGACCCACCTCTAGCTGATGTAACACCTTTGCTTGTTTATCTGGTTCACACTGTCTGTCCCTCCATGACTAGAACTTCTGTTTCTTAAGAGCAGACGTTTAACTTTCTTGTTCACAGCTTTGGCCCCTGGGCTTAGCAAAGTGATTGTTACATAAGAGAATAGATGGATGGATGGATGAATGAATGAATGAATGAATGAATGAATGAATGAGTACTTTTAGGAAACACTGGCTGGGGAGCCGGGTAGGCCAACAAACCATGACAAGGCTTTCGGTCGTGACTCCAGTTGAGGAACACATCAGGTGGCATGGGGACACATGGGGGCCTGTGAATGGCACAAAACACGACAGGGAGTAGGTAGGCTTTGCCCAGCCTTTGAGCTTCTGTCCCGGGCTGCACGGCACAGCCCTGGAGCCCCCGGGTCACAGCGCTGGTCCTGTGTACCACATGCCTGGTCCACCCTGGCCAGCCCTGCTGCTTCCCACTGTGTGGCTCTGGGCGTGCCTCAGGCCCTGCAGCTATAAAATGGGCACAATAATAGTAACATTGACCATGTAGGGTCCCACGAAGCTGGAGAAGCTGCTGGGCGTGGTGCCTGATGCCAGGCTCAGACGCATGCTCAGTTCAGGTCTCTAGCTTCTCCTGGGGTGAGACGGAGAGCTGGAGCAGAGGCTCTGGGCCTGTCCTGCTCTCCTGCCTGCCTGGACCCCAGAGACTTCTGCCTTCCAGTGGTCAGCAGGCCAGCTCCCGGCTTCCGCTGCACCAAGGCAGCTGGCTGAAGCAAACACTCTTGACCAGGAGAGAGGGCCGGGGGAAGAGCGGCCTGGACACAGCAGTTCCTGCTCGAGTTCCTGGGTCACAGGTGGTTTGGGGACCATAGCATCTTCAAAGGAAATCTGAAAAGGGAAAGGCGGGTCTTCCACCACCAGGCACAGGGAAGTCCTGCTGCCTTTGCTGACTGAGACAGACTGTGGCGCCATCTCCACTGGGCCTTTCGTTTGCCAAGGGTGGTGATGGTGGCTCATGAGTAGGCCACAGTTTTTAGGTGCATGTTATTCCTGAGGATAGGAACTATACAATTTCTCCCTTCCTGTGTGCTTAGAACGAATGCTCATCACACTGAGAGTCCTGGTTCCAGGAACTCTTGGCATATTGAATTTGAAACACCGCCTGATGGCTAAGACCGTATCCAGCTGTGCTTTCAGACAGCCCCCAGCCCTGCTGAGGGTGTTCAGTCCTGGGCAACTTAAGCCAAAGAAGTACCACCCCCCTATATTTGACCAAATTTGATGAGTAGCTATCATGATGAAAAAGAGAAAACGGCTTAGCCTTAAAGATCAAAGAGAGCCAGGCACGGTGGCTCATGCCTATAATCCCAGCATTTCAGGAGGCCAAGACATGTGGATCACTTGAGCCCAGGAGTTTGAGACCAGCCTGGGCAACATGGTGAGATCCTGTCGCTACAAAAAATATAAAAATTAGCCAGGCAAGGTGGTGCACGCCTGTGGCCCCAGCTCCTCAGGAAGCTGAGGCAGGAAAACTGCTTCAGCCCAGTTTAAGATCAGCCTGGGCAACACTGGGATACCAGGTCTCACAAAAAATAGAAATGAAAAATAGACGGGCACGGTGGCACGTGCCTGTAGTCCCAGCTACTCAGGAAGCTGAGGTGGGAGGATCGCTTGAGCCCAGGAGGTTGAGGCTGCAGCGAGCCATGACTGTGCCATTGCACTCCAGTCTGGGTGACAGAGCAACACCTTGTTTCAAAAAAAAAAAAAGACTGAAGAGAAGAAAGGAAGACTCCCTTGAATGCTTCCAGTCTGGTGATCTGCTATGCAAGAATCTAATCCAACTTGGCAAATGCATAAGAAATAATGGATTAAAGCACACAGCATTTTGTATGGGAAAATGCTGGCCCATTTCCAGTCACTCGGGCCATCTTTCCCTCCCCTTTAATTTTCTGCCAAAAGATTGTTCGGCATGTCCTAGAGAAAAGAGGTGGGAAACCTTAAACATAGTGACTGACTGATGGGTCAGTTTTAGGAAAAGTTCCCGTGAGGTTGGTTGGACACTCTGAGTGAAGAGTGTGAAGCTGGGGTCAAGGGCTGGGTTTTCTGGTCCCTGCCTCACTTCTGGCTGCCATTCCCTCCAGCCTAAGACAGCCCCTCCACAGTTCACTCCAGTCCCCTTCACTAGAGACTTCAGGAATAACTTGACTCTCCTGGCCGTGGTTTGTCCATCACAACCCTTCTCACCATCAGCCTTGCCTTGGTCATGTTTGACTCTGTCTCCAATTGCAAATGGTGAGCCCAAGGCAGGCAACATCATCTTGCTAGAAGTGGGGGTTGCTGAGGAGGAGGGTCTCGGGTGTGGGGAAGGGTCCTAGCAGTGAAAACAACTCAGGGCCTGCAGGGGGCACTCAACTGGAGACGCAGAATCAAGCCACGGAGCTTGGAAGTCGGGTGACTGGGAGGGAACTTAGTGAAAATGAAAGTCTGTGGTGAAGCTGGCCTTTCTTCTAACACTCCTGGAAGGTGGAAGTTTGCCTTTTTTTTTTTTTTCTTTTTTGAGATGGAGTCTTGCTCTGTTGCCCAGGCTGGAGTGCAGTAGCGCGATCTTGGCTCACTGGAACATCTGCCTCCCAGGTTCAAGCGATTCTCCTACCTCAGCCTCCCGAGTAGCTGGGACTACAGGCACGTGCCACCGTGGCTGGCTAGTTTTATATTTTTTGTAGGGACGAGGTTTCACCGTGTTAGCCAGGATGGTCTCAATCTCCTGACCTCATGATCTGCCTGTCTCAGCCTCTCAAAGTGCTGGGATTACAGGTGTGAGCCACTGCGCCCGGCTGGAAGTTTGCTTTCTATGGAGAGCTCAAGAGAAAGGACAGAAATGTTTCTGTGATCGATGTGAAAGTGTTACTTAGAACAGGGGTTGGCAAGCTACAGCCCCCGGGCCAAATCTGGCCTGCTGCCTGCTTCTAAGATAAAAGTCTTTCTAGAGCACAGCCATGTCCTTTCGTGTCTGTGTTGTGTGCGGCTGCCTTTGTATTACATCAGAGCTGGTCGTTGTGATAGAGGCCGTATAGCCTGCAAAGCCTCGACGAGTGTCTCTCCAGCCTTTTCAGAAAACATGTGTCCACCCCCAATTTAGAACAGCCTCTGGGCTCTGGATATCTGCCTACACCTGGGCAGAAGACCATCCACTCACAGTGAACAATTTGAGGTCAGATGTAAACACACTGTTCAGAGTCAGCGTTGCAGCCCGGCCTGCAGCATGTTTGTGATGTAGATCCCATGGCTGAGGGCCATGCAGAACAAGCTCGTGAGAACTGCTACTCCAACACCAGCATGCTGGAAAGATTCCTGGGTACTGCTTCAGATTTGGGGCTTCCCAATCAATACATATATTTTTTGAGACAGGGTCTTGCTCTGTCACTTAGGCTAGAGTGCCATGATGCATGTTGGCTCACTGCAACCTCCTTCTCCCAAGCTCAAGCGATTCTCCTGCCTCAGCCTCCCGAGTAGCTGGGATTACCACTGCATGCCACCATGCCCATCAAATTTTTTGTGTGTTTAGTAGAGACAGGGTTTCACCATGTTGGCCAGGCTGGTCTTGAACTCCTGGGCTTAAGCGATCCTCCTGCCTCAGCCTCCCAAAGTGCTGGGATTACAGGCATGAACCACTGCATTCAACCCTAATACTTTCTTTTTTTTTTTTTTTGAGACAGGGTCTCACTCTGTAGCCCAGGCTGGAGCACAGTGGCATCATGTCAGCTCACTGCAACCTCCACCTCCTGGGTTAAAGCAATTCTCCCACCTCAGCCTCCCAAGTAAATGGGATTACAGGTGTGCGCCACCATGCCCAGCTAATTTTTTTAAATTTATTTTTTATTTATTTTTTTGAGACAGAGTCTTGCTCTGTCACCCAGGCTGGACTACAATGGTGCCATCTTGGCTCACTGCAACCTCTGTCTCCTGGGTTCAAGCGATTGTCCCTGCCTCAGCCTCTCAAGTAGCTGGGATTACAGGTGCCCACTACCATGCCCAGCTAATTTTTGTATTTTTAGTAGAGACAGGGTTTCGCCATGTTGGCCAGGCTGGTCTGGAACTCCTGACCTCAGGTGATCCGCCCGCCTCGGCCTCCCAAAGTGCTGGGACTACAGGCATGGGCCACCACGCCCAGCCAATTTTTTGTATTTTTAGTAAAGACGGGGTTTTGCCATGTTGGCCAGGCTGGTCTAGAACTTCTGGCCTCAAGCAATCCTCCTGCCTTGGCCTCTCAAAGTGCTGGGATTACAGGCGTGAGCCACCACGCCCGGCCTGGCCCTAATACATTTTCAAGTGAGAGACAGATGGAGAGAGAGAGAGAGTCTGTATGTGCATATATATATATTTTAAAAGGACACAATTTCCGATTCTGGGGGACATGAAATGCGCGCCACCCCCCTTATCACCCCCAGTGAAAGTAGCTGTAATACATGCATAAAACACACGGGGCAGCTATTCAAGGACTCAGAAAGTTATCCAGTAGTAGGCAAGTTGGGGGAAAAGACTAGAATCCTAAATACCACCAAACCAGTATCTCCTGGCCTGGTCTTAAGGCAACCTGAAGGCTGAAGGTGGGCAGCAGATGGGAGAAGAGTGAGCTGGGAGGGGAGTGGGAAAGGGGCTCCTAGCACTCGGAGTGGGGGTGCCTCTGTGGGGTTTTTCTTTCCTCTGTTTTCTCACACTCCTGCCTCCAGGCAGTCCTGCGTTGGCTGTGGTGGCACGGCTGTGTCAAAGGGGCCTGCAGGTACCTGAAACACTGAAAGAGGGGACCCTTCTCCAGTCCCAAGAGAACAGGGCAAAGCCCGGTCAATCCTTCCTCTCTTGTCCTCCCACCACTTGACCCTGGTCATGGGTGCAGTCTCAGGAAGTGAGTGGCAGAGCAGGATAAATCAAACCTCAGCTTCCTGGCCAAAATACCAAAAAGAGGAGCACCGGGGAACTAGGAATTACTGGGAGATGCCAGAGAGGGGAGCTCAGGGAAGTCACTAAACACAGCATGTGATGAGATCAAAGGCTCACCCCCAAGCTGTGCGCGTGTGGGCCTGACCCTAAACGGCATTTCAGAGACACTGAGATGTGAACTGTGGCCAGCTCACTGCCAAGTCCCCAGGTGCCCCTGGGTGATACGCGCGCAGCACAGTGCTGCACGGTCAGTCACTGCACGGCACTGCAAAGGGGCTGAACACAGGACTGACACGGAAACCACACCCTGAGAAGCCTGGTTGGAACGTGCAACCTGAACCCAACTGAATCAGTCATCTCCTTAGGCCAAAAAATGACATTTGCCATAGGATTTAAACAAGACCCAGAGCCTCATAACAATATTTAAAATGTCCAGGATACAAAAGTACTTAGCGCAGGGAGAACCAGGAACATCTCTACTCACATGAGAGCAGATACAGATGTCACCACCACATAACTCAGATGTTGGAATTAGCGGATGAAGACTCAAAAGCGGCTATTACAAGAAAGTTCCAACTGGTAAACACATGGAAAGATAGAGTCTCAGCAAAGACACAGAAGGCAGAAAGAATCGACGCAATAAAAAATTCACAGGACAAGCTCAATAGTGGAATAAAAAAATAAAGGGAAGATTCAGTGACCCTGACAATAGTTCAATACAAATTATCACATCTGATTGACAGTGAGTAAAAACAACAGGGGCTGGGCGTGGTGGCTCATGGCTGTAATCTCAGCACTTTGGGAGGCCGAGGCGGGCGGATCACTTCAGGTCAGCCTGGCCAACATGATGAAATCCTGTCTCTATTAAAAATATAAAACTTAGGCCAGGCGCAGTGGCTCACGCCAGTAATCCCAGCACTTTGGGAGGTCGAGGCGGGCGGATCACGAGGTCAGGAGATCAAGACCATCCTGGCTAACACGGTGAAACCTCATCTCTACTAAAAAATACAAAAAATTAGCAGGCGATGGTGGCACAGGCCTGTGATCCCAGCTACTCAGGAGGATGAGGCAGGAGAATAGCTTGAACCTGGGAAGCGGAGGTTGCAGTGAGCTGAGATCGCGCTGTCCTCCTGAGCCCTCCCCTGCCCTCTCCACTCTCCTCGTGTCCCGGGAGGCCGGCCTCAGTGTATTGCTCACCTGGATTCCTGCCCTTTGGCTTCACTGGGTCTGGTGAAAGGACGGGAGGCGAGAGTCTGGGGTACCCCTAATTCTGTCTCCTGCTGATGCCAGTCCCTGGCGCCTCACCATCACTCGCCGATTGCCTTACCCTCCCATGCTTCTGGACTGTCCTGTCATTAAATGCTTTCCTGTGACCCCTCCGGGTGGGCTGGCTATTTCCTACGGGACCCTTGACCGATACAACGAATTCCACGCTCTTCCTTTTCCTTTGACAAAAGCAAAATCCATGTCTGCAGACTGACCTTCACGGAGCTGCCGTTTGCCTGCCTTACCTTCTCTCACGCCTCTGGTCACCTCTGGTCTTGGAGATGAACACACGCCCTTCACCCTCCCCTTTATCTTGGCACTGAAGACCCCAGCTCACTGGAGTCCTACCCGCTTGACGCAATCCTCTTCAGCCAGGCGTTCCTGAATCAGTTGGACGAGCAGCGCGCTGGGAATTGTCTGAAGGAAAAAGGACACACAGAATGATGGCCCGAACCTGCATCCTGCAGCTCGGGACACAGACCAGCACACACCCCTCGCCAACGCCCTGGCCTCAGGAAAGCTCTGGCCACCATCGGGCCCCACCCTTCCTCCACCCACTGCACCCCCTTCCTTGAACTCTCTTCTACCCCCAGCATCTCTGAGGACCTCCCTCACACGTGTACTCACCTTATCCTGTGCCCAAGCCCCAACATGCCCTCGCCCACCTCCACCTGAATAACTCCTGGGCTCCCTCAGAGCCTCAGCCCCAACTGCCAGCCTGCAGGAAGCCCTGCCAGATCCTCCCAGGCCAGGCTGGTGCTACTTTCCGTGCTCCATCGTCCTGGATGGAGAACTCTGTCACTGCACTAACCACCACACATTCTAATGGCCCGCCCGTGTGGCTGTGTCCCCAGTAAGCTGTAAAGCTCTTCGAGGAAACGGACAGTGTCCTACTGACTCTGGACCCCAGACAGTGGCAGGTGGGAGGGGATTGGCTCCAAGACCCAGCAGAGGCGAGTGTGTCCATCTCTTCCCAAGTCCAGGTCAGTGACCTCATGTTGGTAACAAAATTGGCCACGGTGGGAGTGTCTACACCACAGAAATGGCAAAGGCTAGGTACAATAAGGACTCCCCGCCCTGCCCCCAGTGCTGGTTGTTAAATGTTGACCAGCAGACCACCACCCCAGCACCAAAGGGTATCAAGGATATAGGAAGCCCTGTCGGCCATAATGAAACTTCAAATTCCTTGATTCATTCAACAAGTAGCAGTCACGACGGCTAGCGTGTGTTAAGCATATGCTATGTGCCAGGCCCTGGGCCAAGCACTCCATCCTCCGCTCTGTAACAACTCTGTGCCATCTGTACCACTGTCACCCTTTTCACAGAGGAGGAAGCTGAGCCTCAGAGAGGTGAAGCCACTTCTCTAGGGTTACACCGCCAGGGAGCAGAAGGCAGGGCTTGAACTCATGCCAGTCTACCCAGAGCCAGGCATGGGAGTGACAGACAAGCCCAGATGGGTGAGCGAGGGGAAGAGGCTGGAGGCTGCCTTCCTTCTGCCTTCTCTCTTCCGAACTTTCTGACCAGCATCCATACTCCACTTTTTATAATCAAGTCTGATCTAACTTACAAAGCCTCAAACGCCCCAGGGCCAATGCCCCTGGAAAACCCACTCCCAAGAGTCCCCTTGCCCTGGGGTCACTGAGAGCTGGGAGTTCTTCCCAGTCCCCCAAACATTCTGCCATGGGAGACTCCCAGGCCAGCCCCAAACCACACATCTCAACATCAGGGCAAAACCAGCCTCCCAGGAATGGCAAGGAGGGGCTTCTGTCTGGGGCTGGCCATAGCCCTTGGCCACAGCTGGCTGCCCAGGTGTGCAGTTGGGTTCACACAAAAGTGCCCAGCTGAGGGGGTGAGGGCAGGGGAAATCCACCTTACACTCCTTTGTCCAAGCGGGAAGGTGCTGACGTGGGGCCAGGCAGCCCAGGTGGATGAGCACCTGTTCCTAATCTCTCAGGGTCCTGGGGCTGGTGGTGACCCTGGCAACATTCCAGTGAGCTAGACAAACATCTAGATCTTTACATTTAGAACCAACGTTTGTGAGGGCTCGGGGTGACCACCAGACCCTGCCTTTGGAATGCCATGGCATCTGCCTTGACTGCTGTTGGCGCACTTAAGGGGACAGAGAGCTAGGCCATCACAGAGCCACTCCAGCAGGCTGCGTGAACCCGCTGGGGCCTGCTGACTCGCAAGGGTACTTTCCTAAGGGCTCTGTGCATGGCAGAGCGTGTCCAGGCTTTGTTCTATTATGTCCTGGTGGTGAGGTGGGGAGAATGGATAGCCCTCAACCATCTCTAACTGGTGAGGTTTGCCATTTTTCTACCCCAAATTTAATATCGTCTGTGCTCAGTGAACTGGCTTAGGTCAGCCCAAACACTGAACAACTGACAGGAAGGACCTGGAGAGACAGCAGCTGGGTGGGGCGGACAGTCCCTGCAGGGGCTCAGTTCCTACACATTCAGATGCTCTCCTGGATTCTCATGAGGCAGCCTCCTTCCTGCCTTTTCCTTGGGCTATTTGAATGGGTTCCTGACAAGAGCAGGCTGGACCTGGGCATACGAGGGTAAAGGGAGGGGATGTCCTCAGGGACCCAGGCATTCAGGGTAACTGGCTTATGGTGGGAGTGGGAGGTGGGGGGAGGGGAGACAGGCCCTGGAGGGACAGCAGGGAGGGCAGGCATGGGATCCTGATTGGAGGAAGTTAATGACGGCTTCAAGAGGAGAACCGGGTGGAAGTGGGGGGAATCTGGCCCCAGGGAGGTCCTTTGGGGACTCAGCTGCCTGTGGTCTGCACCCTGGCTGCCCGCTGAGTGACCTGGATGAGTGGCTTTAATGCTCTAAGCCTCAGTTTCCTCATTTGTAAATGGGCCAAAGATAACATGTTTCAAAGAGTTTCTGTAGCAGTTAAATGAAATGATACATGTGACAAGCGTGGGGCGTTGCTGGCCCTCAGCAAGGGCTCAGCACTGTGGCAATCACTGCCCCCTGAGCACCCTCGATGTCCATCTCTTCCCAAGTCCATGGTCAGTGACCTCATGTTGGTAACAAAATTGGCCACAGTGGGAGTGTTGACACCATAGAAATGGCAGAGGCTACAATAAGGACTCCCCACCCTGCCCCCAGTGCTGGTTGTTAAATATTGACCAGCAGGCCACTGCCCCGGCACCAAATGGTGTTAAGGATATAGGAAGCCCTGCTGACTGATGAACTAATGAAACTTAATTCATTCAACAAGTAGCAATCACAAATCACGTCAGCTAGTGCTTGTTGAGAACATGCTAGTGCCAGGCACTGGGCCAAGCATTCCATTCTTCGCTTTGTGTAACAACTCTGTGCCATCTACACTCCACTTACAGTAACACAGGCTCCCAAAGAGGAGTCCCAAAGAGGAGTCACCGTCTTGCCCTACTGCCTGTATGGTCTGAGTGTGCTCAAGTCCATCCTCAGATCCAGAGGGGGGCCCTGACTGGCCCAAGCCAATCCGCATACCCCACTCCTGGCCACTGTGATTGATTTAGTATTAGCCCTTTTCATAAAGGAGGAAGCTGAGCCTCGCAGAGGTGAAGCTGCTTCCCCAGGGTGCTCTGCACACTCTCTTCTCCACAGAGGACTGGGGAGGAAGCAGCTCTTCTCAGGGCAGTCGCTGAGGCCTGGCCTGTGGCTTTCCTTGTAGTGCACACCAGGGGCTAAAAATCTCCTCTACGCCCACCCACATTCCTGAAAAAGGACATGGGAAGTAGAAATACATTCCAATCAGGAAGGTTCCTTGCTGGGGGCGGGGGCTTCCTGGTGCAGCCTTTCTAATGCAGAGCAGAGACTCAGCCTTGGCATCAGGGCTCACCTCCCACCTCTGCCCAGGGCAGGCTCTCTGCTCCTGGCGGCTGCGATCCAGCCAGTTGGGCGGCTCTGGGCAAAGCCTCGACCTCTTTAGGCCTCACACACCTAACCAGTAGAAATCAGAAATGAGACTGCAAATGTGGCTTTTACTTTAATTTTCCATACACTCCACTTACAGTAACATGGGCTCCGAAAGTTCCTTTGAGGAGTCGCCCTCCTGCTCTTCTGCCTGTATGGTCTGGGTGTGCTCAAGTCCATCCTCAGATCCAGAGGAGGGCCCTGACTGGCCCAAGCCAATCCGCATACTCCACTCCTGGCCACTATGATTGACTCAGAGGCTGCCTGGGACCCAGTCCCAGCCAATGAAAGTCAGGCCCAGGACATCAGTGCAATCATTAGGGGCATGAACCCCTGCTTTCCACCAGATCAGAAGCTGAGAAAACGTAAGAGCAGGAGCTGCAGCAGCCACTTCACGGGCATGATGGGTGTGGAATGGAATGAAATCAGCACAAAGGGAAAGAGAGAAGCCAGACCCAGCCGCAGATTGGCTTTTCCAGGGATGGGGAATGGGAAGAAAAAAAGGGCAGATAGTGAGAGAATGAGGGAGGGGCACCTCTGCTGGGAACTGGATGAATGTGTTCGCTTGAAAGTTATGGGGCCACCATGTTTCTACGAGGTAGACAGCCAAAGTCAAGACCGAGAGCAAGAGGGAGACACAGAATGAATGGATGGTGCACAGAGGAAAAAGGAAACCACAGAGGCAAGAAGGAGGCGAGCCAGCATCCAGTCCCTGGCTCCAACATCTGCTGACACAGCCCTGTGTCCTTATCCTATCGCCCCCTACACCCACCCTTCTTCCCTAAGCCAGTGGTTCTCAACTTGATTGTGCAACAGAATGCTGGCAAAGCTTCTGGAAACACAAATTGCTGGGCCCCACCCCGGGAGCTCTGATTCGGTAGCTCTGGGATAGAGCTGAGAATGTGCATTTGTAGCACGTTTTCAAGTGACACGGATGCTGCTGGTCAGGGCATCACACCCGGAGAACCACTGGCACAAGCCCACCCACACGGGCCCTGGGGTCTGGGGAAAGCTGCTAGAGAGGGAGGGTGTCCTTCCGCCAGTGCCCGTTTCCCCCAGGTCTCCAGGGGAGCTTCCCCAGGCTGGCAAGGGAGGTGGTGGGCAGGAAGCAGCACTGTCCCTTCCCTCTGCATCTCCCCTCCGTCTCATCCTCTCCCCTCCCATCCCCTTTCATCCTTTCCCAGCCCCTCAGGTCCTCTCCCAACCCCAGACACAGCCAGTATCCATCCTGGGGCTGTTTTTCCCAGATTCCTCTGCCCTCCCTGACAACACCCATGCAGGAGGCAGTGTTCAAACAGGTACAGGAAGCAGAGGAGGGTGCCAACCAGGACACAGGGGGTGCCAGCCAGTCAAAGAGCACCGGCTGAAAGGCAGCCAGCCCCGGTGGGGCACAGCGCCCCCTGCAGCCTGCCCAGCAGGGGATAGGCCGGTGGGTTTGAGCGCAGCTACTCCTGAGCGCCCCCCGCCGCTCCCCGCCACTGTGCTGTCTCCACACCAGCTTTGATGTGTCACGTCAGTAGCAGGGCTTCCAGGAGCTGCTTCTCGAAGCCCTGCCAAACTGTCTTAGCAGGAATCAGCCTCCCTCCTTGCAGAGCGCTGTGATGCTCTCCCACCCCAGCCCCCAAAGCCTGGCGTTTGGGGAGAATCAGGGAGAAGCTGACAGAGTGCAGTGATGCTGCTCCTGGCCACAGAGAAGGCTCAGCCCCTGCTCAGGCCCCTGGCCCCAGGTCTCCCTGCTCAGTGGCACCGCAGCACCCAACTAGCTGCTCCCATGCTGCTGCCATGCACTTAAGGGCAGGACAGGCTGCGTTTGCTGCAATTTGGATTTTTCTCTCTTTCCCTTCCAGCACCCAGTGCAGCTTTGGTGGCTTTCCGGGCCTGGGGGCAGACTGGCTGACCTCCTAGCCCTCCAAGGTGCCGCCCCGCTGTTTCGCGGTTCTGAGGCAGCCAAGTACGCAGGTGCCACCCTGGCTCTGTCCCTGGGGTGCCACCTGACTTCTCCCCAGTGGGCTTTCTCACACTACGATGACATGAGCCTGCATCTCCCTGTCCTACCTCCAGGCCCCACTCTCAGGGACCCTAATGTCCCTGTGTCACCATGGTGAGTGATGTCTGCTCAGAATTTGTGGGCATTTTGAGCTACAGTGTGAGCTTGGGAAGTAAAGCAGGGAGAGGAACAGGTGAGATGCCCTGATCTGACCCCCACACCCCACTTCTCCATAAAGGGGCTTCTCCTGGCAGAGGAGGGAAACCCAGTAGTCGGACTGAGCTCCCCTCAGAACTGACAGAACATCCTTTAAAGACAATTCCCATTCCAAAGTTACCGCTGCTGCTCGGAGCTGTCAGAGCAGGTTAGGAGACAGCAGGAACTGCCTCCTAGAGTCTGGGAGGGGGAGGGTTGGGGGACCAGAGACAAGAGGAGGGAGAGGAGAGGAGAAGAGGCTTCAAAGGAAGAGAGCAGACCTCACAGCGCGGCACCCAGACAGGCGCATGGAAGAAAGTGGCAGCAAAAGAAACCCTGGACTGGACAAAGGCCAGGGAATTTTCAAAGGAGCGACAGAACCTGGTGCTCCGGCTTCCCTGGGCTGCAGTCACCTCCTCTACCCAAAGCCTTCAAAAAAGGCCCGCTCCACGCCGCTGCCTGGAGTGGTTGACTCCGGAAAGGGAGGGAGAGACTGAGGGCATTCCCACCGTGTCTCAGTTCAGCCTCCAGAAATGAGAGCAGCAAGGCCAGCTGGAGATGGAGTGGCCAGAAGTGAGGGAGACACCCAGCAGGACTCGGAAGCAACATCTGTGGGCTATTTCCCAGAAATCCTCAGAACTATTTGGAGGGGACTATGTTTCTTGTGTGCAGACAGAGGTAGGATGAGGGCTCACGTTGTTTCCTTTCTCTGAGACAGGGTCTCACTCTGTCATCCAGGCTGGAGTGCAGTGGATCCATCATGGCTCACTGCAGTCTCGACCTCCCAGGCTCAGCCTCCTGGGCAGCGGGGACTACAGGCGTCCATGCCTAGCTAAATTTTCTTTTCTTTTTTGTAGAGACAGAGAAAAAAAAGAAAGGTGGCGATCCTCCCGCCTCAGCCTCCCAAAGTGC
>NW_012109795.1:0-1312 GCF_000951045.1 Mandrillus leucophaeus | reverse complement strand
CACAATCTTGGCTCAATGCAGCCTCCACCTCCCAGGTTCAAGAGATTCTTCGGCCTCAGCCTCCCAAGTAGCTGGGATTACAGGCATGTGCCACCATGCCTGGCTAATTTTTTGTATTTAGTAGAGATGGGGTTTCACCATGTTGGTCAGAGTCGTGTCAAACTCCTGACCTCAGGTGATCCACCCGCCTCAGCCTCCCAAAGTGCTGAGCCACTATGGGAGGCATGAGCCACCATGCCCAGCAAGGGATTTATATAGTATGCAAGAAAGTGGTAATTTCCTATGACTTTGTACAAAAAAGGAGACCCAGGATCTTAATCATTACCCAACGCCTAGCTATAAAAGACAGCATCTCTCCTATTGGATAGTTTGAGGTATGAGACTCACCATTGCACCTGTGAGCTAGGGCAAAATATAATTTACAATCCTACCTACGAATAGGCAGAGAGAAGAGTCACATCACCTGAGTTTTTGGCCAGGAATACATCACAATCTTTACTGAGGGCAGGAACCAGACAGGACTGTCACATCACTTTAATACTAGCCAGGAATACATTACAACCTTCTCCTGAAAGCAGGATACAAGCAGCAGAGTCACATCTCCTGGGTGCTGAGTCCAGCAATAGGTAACAATGCTTTCTATGGTCAAGGCCTATGCAGGAGAGACACATCACCCCGTACCTGGGCCTAGTGATAATTCACAAGTTTTCCTGTGGGCAGAATGCAGGCAAAAATGGAGTAACATCTCCTAGGTGATTGATGCAGAGATATGTCACAAGGCCCTCTGAAGACAGGGCCCAGACAGAAGCCTCTCATTTTATAGATTTTGGGCCTAGTAATATGCCCTAACATGCAAATATAGGGCTTAGGGGGAAAAAAAAAAAAAAAGGAGTCACATAACCTGAGTGTAGACCTTAGCAATATGTCACAATGCACTCTGTGGGCAGCGCCAAGAAAAAAAGACATCACCTGGGTGGAAGGTCCAGCCATATGTCACAATGCCACCTGTGGGCAGCACCAAGGCTGGAAGAGGGTCACCATCTTTGAGGTGCAGAATCAAGAGATATGTCACAATCTCATATCTGGGCTGGGCCAAGGCAGGAGAGTCAAATCACTACAATGCTTAGCAGACATACTCACACCTGAAGGAAATTCCAGGAATGAGATTAGAAATTTCATACATGTCCACATTCTAGATATGAGCATCAACACCTCCGGTATATTGGGTCTGAGTATATGAGTAAAAATCTCAAGAGCTGACAGACTTTTTGCAAGAGAGCCACAACTTCTTCTGCAGACTTATCCTTTCAGT
>NW_012109794.1:0-1152 GCF_000951045.1 Mandrillus leucophaeus | reverse complement strand
GGGTTTCACCATGTTAGCCAGGATGGTCTCGATCTCCTGACCTCGTGATCCGCCCGTCTCGGCCTCCCAAAATGCTGGGATTACACGCGTAAGCCACCACACTCGGCTATTTTTTTTTTTTTTGAGATGGAGTCTTGCTCTGTCATCCAGGCTGGAGCGCAGTGGTATGATCTCGGCTCACTGCAACCTCTGCCTCCCGGGTTCAAGTGATTTTCTCACCTCAGCCTCCTAAGTAGCTGGGATTACAGGCGCCCACCACCACACCTGGCTGATTTTTGTACTTTTAGTAGAGACTGGGTTTCACCATGTTGGCCAGGCTGGTCTTGAACTCCTGACCTCGGGTGATCCGCCCACCTCAGTCTCCCAAAGTGCTGGGATTACAGGAGTGAGCCACGGAGCCCAGCCTCCTTGTTTAGTTTTCAAAGTCTTCTTGCATATGTTTGTATCCTGAAACCAAATCCCATTTTATTATCTTTGTGTCTGAGCTTTTTCACCAGGTGGCTTTTTCCTGTGGGACTTTGGAGACTTTTTCTGCTCAAGATTCTACCATGGAAACTGTCACACTGCAATTTAAGACTTTTCTTCCCCCCGACTTCATTCAGAAAGAGGCGTGGCTAGGCATGGTGGTGTGTACCTGTAATCCCAGCATTTTGGGAGGCTGAGGTAGGCAGATCACTTGAAGGTCAGAAGATTGAGACCAGCCTGGCCAACATGGTGAAACCCCATCCCTACTAAAAATACAAAAATTAGCTGAACGTGGTGGCACATGCCTGTAATCCCAGCTTCTAGGGAGGTTGAGGCAGGAGAATTGCTTGAACCCAGGAGGCGGAGGTTGCAGTGAGCCCAGATGGCGCCACTGCACTCTAGTTTGGGCAACAGAGCAAGACTCCATCCCCCCCAAAAAATTGCACACCCCTGGAGTTATTTTTTCACAGCTGTATAATATTCCAAGTACTTTATAAAGTTACCACTGAGGAAGTGCTAGGGTTTTATTAATGACTTAATGACCACCATATTCATAGATTGCTTTGAAGGATTAATGATGCCCTTTTTTTTTTTTTTTTTTTTTTTGAGACAGCATCTCGCTCTATCGCCCAGGCTGGAGTGCAGTGGCCAGATCTCGGCTCACTGCAAGCTCCGCCTCCCAGGTTC
>NW_012109793.1:0-1130 GCF_000951045.1 Mandrillus leucophaeus | reverse complement strand
TAACTAGAAAGTAGTGGAGAATCCCATGAGGTTTTTTGAATTTGCTAAAAGTTGATTATATCTGTAGACAAAAAAAAAAAAAAAGATGTAATTTTTAATATCAGCATTAACATCATTTCTAAAAAAAAGGTACCCAAGTTACTGAATAAGTTCAGAGAAGGCCTAACATATCTAGGAATAAAGTGATTCAACAAAGCAACCAGTGAAAACAATAATGATATTAATGCACAGCTGAAATGTAAGGTCTCTAAAGCAATTTTAATTCTGAATTAATCAGTATTGTTTCTGCACATAAATATGATATCAAGGATAGGGGACATAGAGGCTAATGGGTTTTTTAAAATATAATAAAACATAAAAATATTTAAGAGCAAAACGAAAATGGTGAATCATTTTCTTGTCTTCACCAACACCACCACAATCACCAACAACAGAATTTGGGTCATTCTTTCCTCTCTGCCTTCATCATTCTTGTATTACTGCAGTTGTCTTTAGTTCTACTACTACTAGATTCCACTTTGAGCAAAAGTGTCTTTCGCATTCGCAGTCAGACCCTGAGGAAACATTTACTGAGTTGAACTCTTCTGACTATTACAGATTTAAAAAGACCAGCTTGAGCTGGAAAACATGAAAACCACAATTTCACTTTTCTGAGGGCTTTGACTCCATCAAATATAGTATATACAGTTTAAAAGTATGAGCTATGATCTCTGACAGACTTGGGCTCAAATTTTCCCTCTCTTTTGCCCACATATGTGACCTTAGAAAAAGGTTATGTTATATCCTCTACATTTCTTCTAGGCATCATCTGATTGTGTTTTCTTCTTCTAACTTCCTCTTTCTTTTTATTCCTTCCCTTCTCCTTCTCCTCTTCTTTCTCCTCCTTCTTTCTTTCCTTCTCTTTCTTCCCCCCTCTCCTCTATTCTTTTCTCTCTCTCCTTCTTACCGTTTTTTGTTTTTTTTTTTATCTTTTTTTCTTTTTTGAGGTGGAATCTGGCTCAGTTGCCCAGGCTGGAGTGCAGTGGCACAATCTCCGCTCACTGCAAGCTCCGCCTCCCAGGTTC
The DNA here is from genome assembly GCF_000951045.1 of Mandrillus leucophaeus. Taxonomy (NCBI): domain Eukaryota; kingdom Metazoa; phylum Chordata; class Mammalia; order Primates; family Cercopithecidae; genus Mandrillus; species Mandrillus leucophaeus. The sequence continues at coordinate 66 of NW_012109793.1, read as the reverse complement.
ACACCATTCTCCTGCCTCAGCCTCCCGAGTAGCTGGGACTACAGGCGCCCGCCACCACGCCCGGCT
>NW_012109792.1:0-1177 GCF_000951045.1 Mandrillus leucophaeus | reverse complement strand
TTAATTGTTTGAGACAGGGTCTAGCTCTGTCGCCCAGGCTGGAGTGCAGTGGCATGATCTCAACTCACCACAACATCTGCCTCCTGGGTTCAAGCTATTCTCCTGCCTCTGTCTCCCCAGTAGTTGGGATTACAGGTGCCTGCCATCACCACCCAGCTAAGTTATGTATTTTTAGTAGAGACGAGTTCACCATGTTGGCTAGGCTGGTCTCAAACTCTTGACCTCAAATGATCCACCTGCCTCAGCCTCCCAAAATGCTAGGATTACGGGGGTGAGCCACCCCACCCAGCCCGTTATTGAGTTTAGAAAACAAATATTGATATTTTGTCTGGGGCCCTTATGAATTCTGGTGCTGTGATCTGCCATTGTGCCCAGGATTAGAACCAGCTTATGTGTGTGGGACTTTAAAGGCGCTGTTCTAAGATCCATTAGGGAAAGCCCAGTCCATTCCAGAGAAGGGAGTCTCACTCCTTGGCTCTTGCCTTAGTCCTGCAATCTCTGTGTCACTCTGGACTTCTGCCAGATGAGCAGGGAGTCTGTCTGCATTGCATATTTCGCAGAAAGGATGAGCTTGGGTGTTATGGCTGGTTGGGAATGTTGGGAGCCCATTTCTTTCCAATCTTCCCAACAGGTAGAATTGTTACGGCTGATTCCTTTACTGGTTGACTTGTTAAATAAGAACCAATCGCTGAGACAAACATTAGGTATTTCCTAGAGACTATATGATCCAAATTCATACCTGGAAAAGGAGATTTTCCCCATTAGCAAGGCTCTGTGACTGTTTTTTTTTTCTTTTTGAGACAGAGTCTTGCTCTGTCGCCAGGCTGGAGTGTAGTGGCGCTATCTCAGCTCACTGCAACCTCTGCCTCCTGGGTTCAAGCGATTCCCCTGCTGCAGCCTCCCGAGTAGCTGGGACTACAGGCACGTGCCATCTTGCCTAGCTAATTTTTTGTATTTTAGTAGAGGCGGGGTTTCACCATTTTGGCCAGGATGGTCTCGATCTCCTGACCCCATGATCCACCCGCCTCGGCCTCCCAAAGTGCTGGGATTACCGGCGTGAGCCACAGCACCCGGCCTGTGATTGTTTTTAAACAAGTGTCCTTGTTATAATGCTAAAAAGCCTTTGGGACTTTTATTTTCTGTTTCAGTGGAAAGGCCTGGCAACATCACGAAAGGA
>NW_012109791.1:0-1293 GCF_000951045.1 Mandrillus leucophaeus | reverse complement strand
ACGCCCGTAATCGCAGCACTTTGGGAGGCCGGGGCGGGCGGATCACGAGGTAAGGAGATTGAGACCATCCTGGCTAACACCGTGAAACCCCGTCTTTACTAAAAATACAAAAATTAGCCGGGCATGGGAGGCTGAGGCAGGAGAATGGCGTGAACCCGGGAGGCGGAGCTTGCAGTGAGCCGAGATCATGCCACTGCACTCCAGCCTGGGCAACAGAGCGAGACTCCCTATCAAAAAAAAAAAAAAAAAATTAAATGAGCTAAGTCTTCTGAAACTGCTCTTCCATTTAAGCGTCATTGTAAGATGTCTGCAAGCATTTCTCGCCTACAGGGGTTCGATGCCCCAGAGTAACCTGTTGAACTGTTCCCAGACTCGCCTTATTCTTTTAGATCTCCTTTCCTCTGCTCAAACTTACACTTACTCCCTTTACACAGGCTGAAATCTTACCCTTAAAATAATCAGACACATGGGCAAAAGATGTGTATTAACAGATGTTCATTGCCCCATCCAGCAATGGAGGACTAGTTAAAAATATCACAAGATTTATCTCTGCAATAGAATGTCACGCAGCAAACCGATGCTAGTGTACGATGACTGACATAGAAAGGCAACCACCGTATTAAATAAAGAAAAGCAGAATATGAAAGTGTTTTACGTATATATACTTACCAATTTAGCATCCCTAATCAAAAAATCCAAAATCTGAAATGCTCCAATGAGCATTTCCTTTGAGAGTCATGTCAGTGCTTAAAAAGTTAGATTTTGGAGCATTTTGAATTTTGGAACATTTGGGATTTTTTTTTTTTCTCTTGAGGCAGAGTCTTGCTCTGTCGTCCAGGCCAGAGTACAGTGGTGCGATCTCAGCTCACTGCACCCTACGCCTCCCGGGTTCAAACGATTCTCCTGCCTCAACCTCCCGAGTAGCTGGGATTACAGGCGCCGCCACCACGCCGGGCTAATTTTTGTATTTTCAGTCGAGACAGGATTTCACCATATTGGCCAGGCTGGTCTCCAACCCCTGACCTCAGGTGATCCACCAGCTTTGGCCTCCCAAAGTGCTGGGATTACAGGCATGAGCCACCACGCCCGGCCTCAACCTGTATATAGCTTTAAAAAATTAAAAGTGTTTATATCTACATTGTGTGTCACATAAATTTACTCTTTTTATCTGTTTTCTGATTTTTTATTGAACTGACGTAAGAACAACAAAGTCTTAAAACAGTATTCATACTCTATCTTTCAGAGTTTGACTCAAATGCCATTTTTTCCAGTTTTTTGTTTTGTTTTGTTTTG
>NW_012109790.1:0-1332 GCF_000951045.1 Mandrillus leucophaeus | reverse complement strand
GGAGAGCATTAGGACAAATACCTAATGCATGCGGGGCTTAAAACCTAGACCACAGGTTGATGGGTGCAGCAAACCACCATGGCACATGTATACCTATGTAACAAACCTGCACGTTCTGCGCAAGTTTCCCAGAACCTAAAGTAAAATTAAAAAATTAAATTAAAAAAATTAGTAAAATTTAAAAAAGTTATGTTTACCCTATACTGCCATCTATTAAGTGTGCGATAGCATTATCTAAAAAATGTACATACCTTAATTAAAAATACTTAATTGCAAAAATAAAAAATAAAAAGGTCTCACTCCATTGCCCAGGCTGGAGTGCAGTAGTGCAAACTTCACTCACTGCAGCCTTAACCTCCTGGGCTCAAGTGATCCTCCTGCCTCAGCCTTCTCAGTAGCTGAGACTACAGGCATGCACCATGCCCAGTTAATTTTTCAAAATTTTTTGTAGAGATGGGTGTCTCACTATGTTGCCCAGGCTGGTCTTGAACTCCTGGGAATGCACGTGTTCTCTCACATAATTGTTTCCATAACTCTCAAAGTGCTGGGATTACAGGCATGAACCATGGAGCCTGTCCTAAATTTGTCTTTTCTCTTGTTATAAATGTACCTACTAATAATTTTGATTTTGCCTCTAGGCTCACTAAACCTAAAATATTTACTATCTGGCCCATTATATAAAAAGTCTGTGGACCACAGGCTTAGTGAATTGTAAAAATATTGCTGGGCGCGGTGACTCACACCTGTAATCCCAGCACTTTGGGAGGACGAGGCAGGCGGATCACGAGGTTAGGAGTTTGAGACCAGCCTGGCCAACATGATGAAACCCCGTCTCTACTAAAAATACAAAAATTAGCCAGCCATGGTGGTGCGAGCCTGTAATCCCAGCTACTCAGGAGGCTGAGGCAGAAGAATCGCTTGAACCCGGGAGGCGGAGCTTGCTGTGAGCCGCGATTGTGCCACTGCATTCCAGCCTGGGCAACAAAGTGAGATTCCATCTCAAAAAAAAGTAATAGCCACCATTTCTTGAGGAACTTGTCTTGTATGTGACAGTCCTAGGCTATGTATTTTGCACGTGTTCCCTCACATAATTGTTTCCATAATCCCTTGAGGTAGGTACTGTTACTCCTCCCACTTTCCTGAAGGAATTGAGTTTGGGGAACCCAGTGCAGGCCCTAAAGCCCGCTACTGACTAACGTCTCTACTCATCTGTAAGGCAGTCATGGCTTTAAACCTAAAAGTATGCATGAATAGGCCAGGCATGGTGGGTCACGCCTGTAATCCCAACACTTTTGGAGGCCGAGGCAGTCTGATCACCTGAGGTCAGGAGTT
>NW_012109789.1:0-1182 GCF_000951045.1 Mandrillus leucophaeus | reverse complement strand
CTGGGCTGCAGTGGCACCATCTTGGCTCACTGTGGCCTCCGCCTCCCAGGTTCAAGCAATTCTCCTGCCTCAGCTTCCCAAGTAGCTGGAATTACAGGCACACGCCACAACGCCCAGCTAACTTTTGTATTTTTAGTAGAGACAGGGTTTCACCATGTTGGCCAGGCTGGCCTCGAACTTCTGACCTCAGGTAATCCACCCACCTCGGCCTCCCAAAGTGCTGGATTACAGGTGTGAGCCACTGTACCCAGCCTATTTTGCTTTACTCTTGTGGAATATATTGCTGTTATACTTTTTGCATAGGAATACAGGACAAGCTTACAGAATGTTTTCTTTTTTTTTTTGAGACGGAGTCTTGCTGTGTCGCCCAGACTGGAGTACAGTGGCATGATCTCTGCTTACCGCAAGCTCAGCCTCCAGAGTTCACGTCATTCTCCTGCCTCAGCCTCCAGAGCAGCTGGGACTACAGGCACCCGCCACCACGCCCAGCTAATTTTTTGTATTTTTTGTAGAGACAGGGTTTCATTGTGTTAGGATGGTCTCGATCTCCTGACCTCGTGATCTGCCTGCCTCGGCCTACCAAAGTGCTGGGATTACAGGCGTGAGCCACTGTGCCCGGCCTGAATGTTTTCTTATTAATCTTCCAGATGCCACCTTTTGTCGAAACTCGAGTTATGAATGAACCTTACCATACTGATGCTTTCTGACTGAGCTTTCTACCCTGAATGCGATAGACCCTCATAGGCAGGCAGGAATATCATTGCCCCTCTTTAGCCTGAAGAAGTTATAGAAGGTGGATCTTCGTCCCTCTGCAACCCTTAGGATTAAGGGTTCTCTTATAAAAGGTGGGGGGAATGTCAGAGTGTGTGAACCAGAGCAACTCCATCATAAGCAAGCTGGGTAAAATGGGGCTAAAGCCTACTGACCCTGCATTCCCAGATGGTTAAGGCATTCTAAGTCACAGGATGAGATAGGAGGTCAGCACAAAATACAAGGCATAAAGACCTTAATGGCCGGGCACGGTGGCTCAAGCCTGTAATCCCAGCACTTTGGGAGGCCGAGACGGGCGGATCACGAGGTCGGGAGATCAAGACCATCCTGGCTAACACGGTGAAACCCCGTCTCTACTAAAAAATACAAAAAACTAGCCGGACGTGGCGGCGGCGCCTGTAGTCCCAGCTA
>NW_012109788.1:0-1250 GCF_000951045.1 Mandrillus leucophaeus | reverse complement strand
GTGGCTTCACTTAGCTGAACTTTTTATGAATGATTACCTCTTTAAGCTGGATTTGATGCTTTATATTATAGCCTACCATAATGCTGTCCAAAAATACACATCTAGATGTGTATAAGAGACAGGGTGTGGTGGCCTGTGCCTGTAATCCCAGCTACTTGGGAGGCTGAGGCAGCAGAATCACTTGGACCCGGCAGGCGGAGTTTGCAGTGAGCTGAGATCACGCCACTGCACTCCAACCTATCTAGATGTGTATAAGAGACAGGGTGTGGTGGCCTGTGCCTGTAATCCCAGCTACCTGGGAGGCTGAGGCAGCAGAATCACTTGGACCCGGCAGGCGGAGTTTGCAGTGAGCTGAGATCACGCCACTGCACTCCAACCTGGGCAACAGAGTGAGACTCCATCTAATAAAATAAAAATAAAATAAAATATTTCACTCTAATCTTATACTAATTAGATGCCTTTTAGAAGTTCTAATAAGAAGAATGACATGATCAAATTATTCTGGCTTATAAATTGTTAAATGAAAATGAATGAATGTAATAATTACTATTTAGTATAGCTATGTGTAAGAGACTAGACCACACAGGCCTAAACCTATGAAGGTCTTTTATTGGACAAAAAGGAAATATGTTAAATATCTGATATATATACTATATATCAGATGTATGATGTATATCATATACAAATATGTATTTTCATTTTAAATATATTATAATATATAAATAATGTAATGTATAATTATATAAATGCATATTATATACTTATATTATAAATATGTATTTAGAAAAATATATATATATTATTGAACATTTTTATTGCAAACTTTTTATGTAAATTTTATTAAGAAGGTGAGTTCTGGTCCTCTACATCTTTTTAGTCTGGCATGCTACAAGCATGGTTCTTGATGTCCTGATTGAGGATGCTTGTTGTAATTCTAGCCACAATGTCATCCTTTAAAGAATCAGGGAAGGCTAGGCATGGTGGCTCACACCTGTAATCCCACCACTTTGGGAGGCCAAGGCAGCAGATCACTAGATCAGGAGTTCGAGACCAGCTTGGCCAATGTGGTGAAACCTTGTCACTGCTAAAAATACAAAAATTAGGTGGGCGTGGTGGTGCTTGCCTGTAATCCCAGCTACTCGAGAGGCGAGGCAGGAGAATCGCCTGAACCCGGGAGGTAGAGGCTGCAGTGAGCCGAGATCGCACCACTGCACTCTAGCCTGGGTGACAGAGCAAGACTCTGTCTCAAA
>NW_012109787.1:0-1076 GCF_000951045.1 Mandrillus leucophaeus | reverse complement strand
GCCAAGCATAGTGGCTCACACCTGTAATCCATAAGAGGCCCTAGGCAGGAGGATCACCTGAGCTCAAGAGTTCAAGACTAGCCTGGGCAATATGGCGAAAGAAACTCCATCTCTACAAAAAAATACAAAACATAGCTGAGTGTGGGGGCACGTGCCTATAATCCCAGCTACCCCGGAGGCTGAGGTGGGAGGGTAGGTTGAGGCTGCAGTGAGGTGTGATTGCACCACTATGTTCTTCAGCCTGAGCAACAGAGCAAGACTCTGCCTCCAAAATAAAAAAAGGAAGCACAGAACCTCAGATGCCAGTCCCACCAATCTCACCCAGAATCTATTAAATCAAAATTTTACTTTTTTTTTTTTTTTTTTTTTTAGATGGAGTCTCACTCTGTCACCCAGGCTGGAGTGCAGTGGCGCGATCTCGGCTCACTGCAAGCTCCGCCTCCAGGGTTCATGCCATTCTCCTGCCTCAGCCTTTCGAGTAGCTAGCTGGGACTACAGGCACCCGCCACCACACCCGGCTAATTTTTTGTATTTTTAGTAGAGGCGGGGTTTCACCATGTTAGCCAGGATGGTCTTCATCTCCTGACCTCGTGGTCCACCTGCCTCAGCCTCCCAAAGTGCTGGGATTATAGGTGTGAGCCACCGCGCCCAGCCACAATTTTACGTTTTAACAACAAACTGATGAAGGCTGGCATTTTAGGAATTTAACCAAGTGATACACGGTATGAAGTGAAGAGAAGCAATCTAGAAGTAAGGGGATAGGCTTGGTTTTTGTATTTTTTTAAACCACTTTTGTCGTCCTTTTAATCGAAATTTTATATGTTACATATTTACATATATGCATATATAAGTATATATACATATACAATTCATTTTCACCTATAAATGTATATATACATATAAAATGTATGTATATATGTACAATTCTTTTTTACCTTTAAAAACGTGTGGTGTATGACTGGGCACTGAGGCTCACACCTGTAATCCCAGCACTTTGGGAGGCCGAGGTGGGCGGATCACGAGGTCAGGAGATCCAGACCATCCTGGCTAACACGGTGAAACCCCATCTCTACTAA
>NW_012109786.1:0-1055 GCF_000951045.1 Mandrillus leucophaeus | reverse complement strand
CAGTAGCACGATCTCGGCTCACTGCAACCTCTGCCTCCCAGGTTCAAGTGATTCTCCTGCCTCAGCCTCCTGAGTAGCTGGGATTACAGGAACACGCCACCATGCCCAGCTAAATTTTGTATTTTTAACAGAGACAGGGTTTCGCTGTGTTGGCCAGGCTGGTCTCGAACTCCTGACCTCAAGCGATCCGCCCACCACGGCCTCCCAAAGTGCTGGGATTATAAGCATGAGACACCGCACCCAGTCCTCTTTTGCCATTTTTTTAAAAATTGAGCTGTCTATCATGTTCATTTTGTAAGGGTTTGTAAGGGTATTTATATATGCTGGATACAGGTTTCATTACTGTATACATGTACAGCACTGAAAATACCTTCTCCCACTTTTTTCTTTTTGCGTTCTTCTTTTTTTTTTTTTTGAAAGAGAGTCTCGCTCTGTCACCCAGGCTGGAGTGCAGTGGTGCTATCTTGGCTCACTGCAACCTCTGCCTCCCAGGTTCAAGAGATTGTCCTGTCTCAACCTCCCAAGTAGCTGGGATTACACGCGCCTGCCACTAAACCCGGCTAATTTTTGTGTTTTTAGTAGAGATGGGGTTTTGCCATGTTGGCCAGGCTGGTCTCGAACTCCTGACCTCAAGTGATCCACCCGCCTCAGCCTCCCAAAGTGCTGGGATTACAGTCATGAGTCACTGCACCCGACCTCTTTTTGCTTTTTTTATTTTTTTGGAGACAGAGTTTCGCTCTTGTGGCCCAGGCTGAAGTGCAATGGCGCCATTTCGGCACACCGCAACCTCCACCTCCCGGGTTCAAGTGATTCTCTTGCCTCAGCCTCCCGAGTAGCTGGGATTACAGGCATGCACCACCACGCCGGCCTAATTTTTGTATTTTCAGTAGAGACGGGGTTTCTCTATGTTGGTCAGGCTGGTCTCGAACTCCCGACCTCAGGTGATCCACCGGCCTCAGCCTCCCAAAGTACTGGAATTACAGGCGTGAGCCACCACGTCCAGCCTCTTCTTGCTTTTTTTGCTTTCTTATGGGTTTCTTTTGATCAAAGACGTT
>NW_012109785.1:806295-809587 GCF_000951045.1 Mandrillus leucophaeus | reverse complement strand
ATGTAACAAACCTGCATGTTGTGCACATGAACTTAAAGTATAATACAAAAAAAAGAAAAGAAAGTAAAAGGATGAAAAAACATATATTATGCAAACAGCACCACAAGAAAGTTAGAGTGGCTATGCTAATATCAGACAAAATAGATTTTAAAACAATAGTGTTTCTAGGCATAAACAGTAACAATAAAAGGCTCAATCCATTAAGAAGATAGAACAATTATACACATATATGCACCTAACACTATACCACTAAAATACACAAAGCAAAAACTGACAGGAATGAAGGGCAAATTAGACAATTCAACAATAATAGTTGGATATTTTATCCTCATTTCCAACAACAGATATAACAGCTAGGTAGAAGATAAACAAGGAAATAGATTTCAGTGGCACAATAAACCAACTAGATCTAGCAGACTTCAATATAACACTACACCCAACAACAGTATACATTCTTCCTGTGCGCATATGGAACATTTTTTAGGAGAGAGTATATGCTAGGCCATAAACCAATCTCAATGAATTTTAAAGCATGGAAATAAAAGTATATTCTGTGATCCTGATGGAAATGAAGTCAAGAATGTAAAGAAAACTTGTGAAACTTGCAAATACGTATTAATTAAACAAAACACTTTTAAACAACTAAAGAGTAAAAGGATAAATCAAAAGGTAAATTATAAAAATACTTTGAGATAAATGAAAATGAAGACACAACATATCAAAACTGATGGGGTTCAAACAGTTAAAACAGTACTTAGAAAGAAATTTATAACTGACTATATTTAAAAAGTAGTAATATCTCGAATTTTTCTAACATCTTAAGGCACTGGAAAAAGTACATACAAAAACCTATGGAAGCAATGGGAAGGAAATAATACAGACTAGACTGGGATTTAGTGAAATACAAAATTAAAAAATAATAGAAAAAAAAGATCAATGAAACCAAAACCAGTTTCCTTGCAAAGATTAACAAAAATTACAAACCTTTAGCTGGACTGACCAAAAAAAAAAAAAAAAGAGAGAGAGACTCAAACTGCTATAATCAGAAATATAAAGCAGACATATTACTACTGATCTGACAGAAATTAAAAGGATTTATAAAGGATGGCAAGAGTTGGCGAGGATGTAAAGAGACTGGAAACTTTACGATTGCTGGTGGAAATGGACCAAGGTGCTGCCACTTTAGAATATAGCATGGCACTTCCTCAAACACTTAAACAGAGAATTACCATATGATACAGAAATTTCACTCCTAGGTAAATACTCAGAGAAATGAGAACACGTCCATGCAGAAACTCATATATTAATGTTCATAGCAGCATTACTTATAACAGCCAAAGGTGGAAAAAGCCATGCCTCTCAGTCAATAAATGGATGAACAAAATGTGATCTACCCATATAATGGAGTGCTGTTTGGCCATGGAAAGGAAAGAACTACTAACACAACACGGATGAACCTTGATAACATCATGCTAAGTGAAAAAAAATCCACTTCCAAAGAAATACCCATGAGTAGATTAGCAGTTGCTTAGGTGAGGGGAGGGGAAGGGGAAAATAGTGAGGTTGATAACTAAAGGGCATAGGATTTCTTTTTGAGTGGATAAAATTTTCTAGAAATGGGTGATGGTTGCTGCTATGCTTTGAATGTTTGCTCCACAATTCATGTTGAAAGTTAACTGCCAATGTAATGGTTTGGGCGGTGGGGCCTTTAAGAGGTGATTAGGCCATAAGCATGTCCCCTTATGGGTGAGTTTAATGCCTTAATAAAAGGTATTTCAGGAGTGAGCTCTCTCCTGGCTCTTTCACTCTTCTGCCATGTGAGGAACAGTGTTTCTCTCCTCTGGAAGACGCAGTGTTCAATGCACCATCCTGGAAGTACAGAATGGGGCCCTCACCAAACATCAAGGCTGATAGCACCTTGAAACTGAACTTTCCAGCCTCCAGAACTGTGAACCGGTAAATTTCTGTCCATTGTACATTATCCAGCCTGTGGCATTTTGTTACAGCAGCACAAAAAGACGAAGACAGTTACATTTATTTCTGAATGTGTTAAGAACCATTGAGTTGGACACATAAACAAAACATACAAAAAGAGCCCTCACGCCTGTAATCCCAGCACTTCAGGAGGCTGAGGCGGGCAGATCACCTGAGATCAGGAGTTCGAGACCAGCCTGACCAACATGGTGAAACCCCATCTCTACTAAAAATACAAAATTAGCTGGGTATGGTGACGCATGCCTGTAATCCCAGCTACTCAAGAGGCTGAGGCAGAATAATTGCTTGAACCCGGAAGGCGGAGGTTGCAGTGAGCCAACGTCGCGCCACTGCACTCCAGCCTGGGCAACAAGAGTGAAACTCTGACTCAAAAAAAAAAAAAAAAGAGTTAGCCTAATGAGCACAGCAACACATAAATGGGAAAATAGCTTATGCCAGAAAAATATTTTTAAAGCTTATCGAGATTCCTACAATGAAACAGAGAATGGAAAGTAACTGTAGAAACATGAGATTAGCCTGGGTAGCAAACAATAAACCCATCAGGTGCTAAGCATTGGCCAGAATTTGGCTCTGGAATTCTGATAACCCAAGCAAAGAGCAAAACATACACAGCTCCATCTCACCCAAAGGCCGGATGATCCTGGCTTCACAGGACACCCATTTAAAGGTGAGCCCATTCACCCACCCCATTGAATGGATGGAATCCCACTAATGTCTGACCTGGCCTCCCACTGGACATGCGTGCCTGGCCCTGAACGCCTGCTGGAAGGATCCCAACCCTGACTCCTGACTTGTCTCACCTTCCTTAGGGTCAGAATCCTGCCCCTCAAACACTGAAAGTATAGTTTTCTCCAGTGAACTCTGGCAGGACAATCAGAGCCCCTACCTCTAGCACCATTAGCAGCAACTGGCAGAAATCCCCCCGTCCCACTCTGTCCCCACAGTGACCCATAAGGGCTCCTTCCCCAAGCAGGAGAGGGAAATGGCAGGATTTGGGCACCTGCCCTTCTCAGTAGGGGTTTCACCAGATGCACCTCACCCACTTGCTTAGATAACTTGTAGCAATTTCTGCAGCCTGTCTTGAGTTTATGTTGGCTCAAATCATCATATTAACTTGCAAATAATAGCAATGGAGAACACAGGCTTTGGCTGGGGCCAGTCCCCCACTGACGTCCCGACACAGGAAAAACAAGCCTTCGTCTCTCCTCCCAGTTCAAAAACATTAAAGCATGAGCAGATGGAATCCTAATAGGAGTCGTCAGTCGGAGCCTTTGGGGATTTGCTGACGGTGACATCC
>NW_012109785.1:804541-806245 GCF_000951045.1 Mandrillus leucophaeus | reverse complement strand
AGAGCAAAACATACACAGCTCCATCTCACCCAAAGGCCGGATGATCCTGGCTTCACAGGACACCCATTTAAAGGTGAGCCCATTCACCCACCCCACTGAATGGATGGAATCCCACTAATGTCTGACCTGGCCTCCCACTGGACATGTGTGCCTGGCCCTGAACGCCTGCTGGAAGGATCCCAACCCTGACTGCTGACTTGTCTCACCTTCCTTAGGGTCAGAATCCTGCCCCTCAAACACTGAAAGTACAGTTTTCTCCAGTGAACTCTGGCAGGACAATCAGAGCCCCTACCTCTCGCACCATTAGCAGCAACTGGCAGAAATCCCCCCATCCCACTCCATCCCCACAGTGACCCATAAGGGCTCCTTCCCCACGCAGGAGAGGGAAATGGCAGGATTTGGGCACCCGCCCTTCTCAGTAAGGGTTTCACCAGATGCACCTCACCCACTTGCTTAGATAATTTGTAGCAATTTCTGCAGCCTGTCTTGAGTTTATTTTGGCTCAAATCATCATATTAACTTGCAAATAATAGCAACAGAGAACACAGGCTTGGGCTGGGGCCAGTCCCCCACTGACGTCCCGACACAGGAAAAACAGGCCTTCGTCTCTCCTCCCAGGTCAAAAACATTAAAGCATGAGCAGATGGAATCCTAATAGGAGTCGTCAGTCGGAGCCTTTGGGGATTTGCTGACGGTGACATCCCAAGGTCAGGGGCAGGATCCAGGGTCCAGGAGAAGCTGTCCGTCCTGTGTTCCAAGCCAGCATGGGCTCTGCTGAAACAGACGGGAGGGCAAGATGGCTGCAGTCACAGCTGCCCTGGGCCTGGCTGCTCTCTCCAATGTGCTAGCGGACAGGGAGCAGGCGACGCAGACAGCCTGGAGAGAGTAGGGCCGCAGCTTCCCATTCGGAATATGAAAGGAGAGGCCTGATGCAGCTGCCTTCAGATGGATAGAGGCCAAAAAGATGGTCTTAGGACATAAAGCAAGACAAGTCACTTCCAATCGGGGTCATCCAACAGCCATGTCTACAAGAACTAATTTGTGAATTAAACAAATGTTACTGTTAGAAAAATGAACTGGAACAGAATGTTACATTTGCATAAGAAGAATGGAAGAAAGGTGCACTTCTGTAGAAGATGGAGGAGTTGACACTGAGAACTAGCATGAGCCTTGTGATTTCAGTGAATCGTGGTAAAAAGGAGATGTTGGAATTCACTGAGAATGATGAAAAGGCTGTGGAAAGAGATGATAAGCTGACACCTGGGCAGCTGAAATACAGACAGTGGGTGAGCAGGATCACAGCTCTCATGTGGAGGAACAAGTGGATGTTGCATTACTTCTAAAATCACCTCGTGTTTAACAGCCGTGCCAAACCCCACTGCATTTAAATAAAGTAGAGGGATGAAGCCATAGCAGAACTTTGGGGTGTCTCTGCTCCTCTCTTGCTCCTGGTGCTCACAAGCTAACAGGTGGCTTGGCTAATGTGTTTGTTTACGACACCTGGCCTCCTCTGCAGCCCACTGCGATGTCCACGGTCTCTGTTGACTCAAGGTGTCTCTCTAGGTCAGAGTTTTTAGACTCCAGGGTTGATCTGGAATACCTCAGAGTGGAGAAGTTTTGCTGAGTTCTCATTTAACGTTTTAAGAAAGCAGTAGCACATGTTTGATTGTTGCTTATAAGATAAATACTCAAGTTTTTTTTTCT
>NW_012109785.1:801645-804161 GCF_000951045.1 Mandrillus leucophaeus | reverse complement strand
TTGGCGTAGGGTCCAGGACCCCCTTGCAACGATACACAAATATCAGTGTTGGAAACACTGGAATACAGCATTTCTTAGTACCATCTCCACAGGAAGCACAACTTCAGTTATTATTCAACATTCTCAATGGCCTCTGTGTACCTGGAAAACAAAGTTTAGCCAGGACAGATATTTTGTACTAAGTTCTTCACTGTCCAGGTTGAAAGTTACAGGTTAAGACACAGACATTTCAGAGTAAAGGTGACCCACAGAAGTCCAGTCCCGTGCCGCAAGATGGCGTTTGAGGCAACAAGAACCACATACACGGTGGCAGTTCCATATAAGATCATAATATTTTTACTACACCTTTTCTATGTCGAGATATGTTTAGATACACAAATACTTAGCATTGTGTCACAACTGCCTGCAGTATTCAGTACACTCACACGCTGTACAGGTCTGCAGCTAGGAGCAAGAGGCTCCAGCATGCAGCCTAGGTGTGTAATAGGCTATACCACCTAGAGGAGCTGCAGGCACGCTCTATGATGTTTGTGTAATTATGAAATTGCCTAACAATGCATTTTGCAGAACATATTCTCATCATTAAGTGATGCATGACTACAGTTTTCTCATTCACTGCCCTTCCTGTGTGCTCCAACACTAAGCATCAATGCCTTCCAAACAAGGCTGCACCAGTTCAGACACCACCAAGACCTAGTGGCCCAGGATGGATGTCAGATGGTCAGGTGAGTGAAAAGATAAGCAGAGATAATCTCTAGGTGGTCTCTAGAAATTCTGCTAAAATTGCTGTGGCTCAGATACATGACAGCACAGCTGTAGTCCCATCATCGATTTTTCTCTCTGTAAACTCTTGGAATGTCTGGATTCCATCACAGGATGCTTCTTCTCCAGTGCCCAGGGTGCATTGCCTGAGTCATCCCTGCTAAGTTCTGCTAACGACCACCTTTCTCTAACAGTACCTGAAATCAACATTTTATAGAGTGTTGGGTTTGTGAGCAAGTTGGTAGCTAGAAGGAAGAAAAAAAAATTCTTATGTTTTTGTTTTAAAAACATACCGAAGTCGCCTGACGCTTTATGCTGTGTGATGATGTATGGGTGAGGACTTTTGGTTGCATATAACCGAACGATCTGGGATCATTTCACAGAAAAGTGAATTTACACAGGGGATTCTGGGACAGACTTACATACCAGGGCTGGCACGCAGACCAGAAACGGATGGAAGCAGGGAAGGGAGAATGCTGCTGTTGGTTTGAGGCCACATCCTCGCTCTGTATCGCCTTCATCCGCTTCACCCACAGCCCACCTGTGCCACACAGTGGACATGTCTTTCGTTCCACCACCCATGCAAAACACGACTTCTCTTTCTCAGCGTTGCTTCCAATCCCAAGGGGGAGACCATGGTCCTGGCAGAAACCAGTTGGCACAGTTGAGTCAGGTTTATCCCAGAAGGAACTGGTAAAGAGACTATCTACAAAAGTGTGGGCAGGGGGCAAGGAAACCACAGGGAACAGCATCATTTCTTGCGGCCAGCAACGGTGAGGCTGTTAGTGCCCCTCATCTGGAGGAGAAAGAGCAGAGAGCCTGGCCCTGAACCCCTACATGGAGAGGCTGCCTTGGGGAGCCGGGACCCTCACTGGGGGTTGTAGCCAGCAAAAGGAAACTAGCTGGGATGAAGCCAGGAGTGAGTCCCCTGCCCTGGCAGGACTCTCTGCCCCTCTGATCCCCTGCTGAGATTCCCACCAGGCAAACCCAAAAGGAAGCCAGGGCAGGGGGTGGGCTGATGCGGCTCAATCAGGCCAGCGCAGCGCAGGGTGCAGAGCACAGAGCGCAGTAGAGAACCGGGATCATGATCTGCAGGGAGGACCGGAAGTATGTGCACAGAAGGGCTCTGAGTGGCCCAGCACGGACCATGTGCCCACCTCTGAGCCAATCAGAGAGACTGGGGGAGGAGTCTGTGCCAATATGGCAGCCGTGCCATGAATGTGGCTGTTGGGATGTGTCTTAGTCCATCTGTGTTGTTGTAACAAAATATTGCAGACTGGATAGATTATTAAAAAATAGAACTTTATTTTTCACAGTTCTGGAGGTAGGAAGTCCAAGATCAGGGTAGGTCTGGTGTCTGGTGAGGGCTGCTCTCTGCAGCCTTATTGCTGCATCCTCCAGAGGGGAGAACTGCTCTGTCCCCACGTGGCAGACGAGATGGAAGGGGTGGAAGTGCCCCGCTCAAGCCCTTCCATAAGGCACTAATCCATTCATGAGGACCTGATCACCTCCTAAAGGTCCCACTTCTTAACACTGCTGCATTGGGGGTTAAGTTTCAACACGAATTTTGAGGGGACACACATCATTCAAACCACAGCAGTGAGGGTGGGGGCACTGCAGGGAAGGTGCCTAAAGTCAGGTGGTCCTCAGCTCCACCATCCCAGCTTCACTCCAACTCCCTGCCTCCCATCCTCAGCTCTAACCCAGTCTCATTCCTTCTCCCTGCCTCCCGTCCTCAGCTCCATCCCAGCCTC
>NW_012109785.1:800122-801507 GCF_000951045.1 Mandrillus leucophaeus | reverse complement strand
CTCATTCCTTCTCCCTGCCTTCCATCCTCAGCTCCATCATCCCATCCTCATTCCTTCTCCCTGCCTCCCTTCCTCAGCTCCATCCCAGCCTCATTCCTTCTCCCCGCCTCCCGTCCTCTGCTTCCACCTCTTCCCCAAGATGAGAGCCTTGCAAGTTTCCTGCCACCTCCTCTGGATCTCCCTCTCATCAGTCCCAACACTAGATCTGTCAGTAAGATCTGTTTCCTCTGCCTCCTCCACAGCTCTCCTGCCTGGGTCCTCTTCCTTGTCCCAGTGGGCCATTTCAGGACTTGGCCCTCTTGTTCTCTGCCTTCTTGCTCTGTCAACAACCCCCACCCCAGCTTCTACTGCCATGCCCCCTCCTGCATTCCTCAGACTCTGTGGCTGTCCCTTCTCACCTTCTCTATGGAGTCCCCTTTTCTCCCTCACCAACATTCTCTCCTTGACCCTCGCCTCTTCTCCCACCATAGCTCTCTTTCGATAATGTCACATCTTTTTTTGTGGCTGAAATATATGAGCCACCAACTCCCGAATCAGGAGCCCTCTTCCATGATGAATATGGCTACAGGCATGATCCTGAGGCACCTCAAATTTAGCCGGTCCCAAGTGGAACATGAAGTCTCCTCCCACAACCCTGACCCCTTCTCTCTAGGAAGCAGCTCGGGTAAAGACACCCCATTCACCCAGTCACCCAAACTATAAACCCAGAACCCAGTTTCTCTGCCTCTCCTTCACCCCTACATCCATCTTAGCCCGACACTGGACACTGGCTTTCAGTGCCCTGTAGAGAAGAATCTTGCCTTCACCCTCTCTCCCTTATCCCCACCATCCATCACTGACCCAGTCCACATCACATCCTCCCTCTCCAGGATGCCTACCAGGCCACTGCCCCAGCTCACTCTCCTATTCCAAGGCACTTAGGAGTCTTCTCCATGCACAGACCATACTGAGAACAGGGAGCCCAGTGGAGAACTGAGTAGGTTGACCCATCTGTGCTCCTGGTCTGCTGGGACGGACCTAGAGATGAAGAGGGCAGTGACCGCAGAGCATATGAGTGAGGAGGGGAGCCCGAGCTCTGCAGGTGCAGGTGCAGGTGCAGGTACAGGTGCAGGTGCAGGTGCAGGTGCAGGTGCAGGTGGGGCTTTACTCCACACTCATAGGTTCTGGAGCCAGGCCAGCAACTTCATTTGTGATAGGTGGGGGGAGAAATTGCAAAATGAAAACACACAGTCCCTTGTTCACAAAACAGGGAAAACCGCTCTTAACGGTATTAAAATTTTTTTTTCAGGCCGGGCGCGGTGGCTCAAGCCTGTAATCCCAGCACTTTGGGAGGCCGAGACGGGTGGATCACAATGTCAGGAGATCGAGACCATCCTGGCTAACCC
>NW_012109785.1:796197-799862 GCF_000951045.1 Mandrillus leucophaeus | reverse complement strand
AAAAAAAAAAAAAAAAAAAAAAAATTTTTTTTTCATTTTCCTCTGTTCCCTCTAATGATTTACCATGGTTATTTGCTATTTAAGTTCATCCTAAATAAAGAAAATTTCAATTTTCATTTTTAGCTGAATTTTACTGTTCATTTTATATTGTGCAATGTCAGTTTTAAATACAAATATAAGAGCATTAGATCCCCATGCAGAAACACAGAGATTACACGATTCCGGTTTTGTAGCTCAAACATGTATGTATATTTGATTTTTATCCAAACAGTGGAAATGCTGTGCAAAACTAAATCAAGGATTTTGATTTCACTTCTTGATACTGGCCGTGCTACTGCCTTCTTCACACTGCCTTCAGCTTGCTGGTGAATATGGAAGAACTGAAAGAAGTAACTGTGGCTTTTCCTGTCTTCCCCCTTTCCATCCATGCATTGTTTTCACTGTAAGTGCTTGGCTAATACAGGAAAGTAGAATGAGTAAGAAAAAGTACAGTGGGGTCCTTGGTTGTTGGTGTTATTCACAAGGCCACTGCCTTCTTTCTGTGTTTGAAGTGGACCTCACGTGGAAAG
Organism: Mandrillus leucophaeus; assembly: GCF_000951045.1. Lineage (NCBI taxonomy): Eukaryota > Metazoa > Chordata > Mammalia > Primates > Cercopithecidae > Mandrillus > Mandrillus leucophaeus. The sequence continues at coordinate 799,293 of NW_012109785.1, read as the reverse complement.
TGTGGCTTTCCCACAGACTCAGTGGCAGACACACACAATGACCTGTTCCTGGCCTCGAGTCTTGCTGGTCTCCCGTGCATCCTGGGGTCACTGGAATTCTGCACTCACGGTGTCACCAATGCAACGTGTGAATGGACAGGCAAGGAATGGCAGACATGCACATCGTGCAAATCTCCTGTGCTCCTGCCCCTGCTGTGCAGTCCTTCCAAAACACAAGTTCAAAGGTAAAGTTATCAAGATACAAGGCAGACCTGGCCGAGCATTAAGCCCAGCACAGAGCCCTTCTAAATGCTGGGCCCCATGAGATTGCACACCTGTGAAGCTTGCAGTCCCCTTGTCTTAACTGCAATTGACAGGAAATTCAAGGGTAGAGAAGCATGTTAAACACCACCACAAGGACACAGCAAATCCAGGGTGGGGGGCACGGCAGCCAATGACCCAGACACTGCAACCAGCCAGTGGGGGCACAGAAGGGAGGAAAGAGGCTGAAACAGGCTCCATTGAAGGAAATGAGAACTTGTTTGGCTCTTAATTCAAACAAACCAACTATAAAAACACATCTCTGGATAATTAGGGGAACTTGGATATGAACTTGTATTTGATGCTATAGAGGTAAAGGAAGTCTTCTTAGTTTAGTTAGGAGTGAAGGGCAGTCGTATGTGTCGTGGTTACGTGGGGAAAAGGCCCGATCCGCGAAAGATGCAGACGAAGTCATCTGTAAGTCAAACAACAAGATGTTTGGGATTTGACGTATTTTAGAAAAAAACAGCAGGCGAATAGTTGGCACAAGATTGGCAAACTATTGAAAATGCTTGAATCCGAGAAGTTCATCATTTTATTCTACTTTTTAAACAGTTTTTTAAATGTTCTATAACAGAAAGAAGGAAAATTACGTATGTGTGTGTAGGTGTGTGTGTGTACTTATTGATTATGTATTCCTTAAACAAATATTTTCTTTTAGTTTATAAGGAATTATATTTTCAACACTGAATCAATTACCCTATTTTGCAATAAATTAGTAAGCAGTTAATGAAGAATGAACTATGATCCACTTTGGCATGGAACTTTGGCATGGAAATCACTTTTTATCTCAACTTTGTATCCCTTCTTTTCACTTCTTCAAGCAATATGGAAAATTTCCCAGCACATAAGGCACACTATAATGTTCTTTCTTGAAGATGTAACTGTATACGTTTCAGTAGCTAATTATTCAAGTTTTTACTTAGTAAAAATTCAAGAAAAATCCTATTTTATTAGAAATTCTATCACTAAAATTATATGTGATAAATTGATTCTTCCCATGACTCTTTAGGGAAAAAATACCTTTTTAGATCATACTTTTTATTAAAGTGAAAGAAAAAAATTAACATGCACATACAACACACATGTAAATTAGAGACAAGTTTAGACACAGGAGTAGATTGGAATTGCCTAAATATGGCCTCAGATTAATAAAACCAAAGGGGAAAAGTTGACTATTTTTGTTGTTGTTATTGACAAGTATCCGTTATATTTTGAAAAGCATCCATACTTGATGAAGTGTTGGAGGGCCGGAGAGCAACCCAGGCTTTCAGATTCCAGGCTAGCAGCTTCCCTCTGGATTCAATCCCTCTCCTGGGCCCTCCTCCTCCTCCTCTTCTTCTTACCTAACTGCCTGTCCTCAGGCCTAAAGCCACCACACCCTGCTGTTGGGAGGCCCTGAAGACTGATAGCCACCCTGGAGGTCACTCAGCCCCCAGAGACTGCAGCACCCAGGCCGGTAGTGGGAGTGAGCCAGGTTCACCCCTCCCTCTGCCACCCCAGCCTCAGCTCCAGAAGCACGCACATCCCCTGTGGCACACAGACCCTTCCTGCATCCCTTCAGTTCCCTCCTGGGATTCCTCTTCCTTTCATCAGCAGGACACTGGGAGAAGGAACCATCCCCACCAAGAAAACTGGAATGGCTTCAGTATCTGGCTAAGCTGGAATACAGAGCCAGGCTGCCTGCTCTGTGAGAAAACGGAAATGCAGGAACCAGCTGGGCCACAGCTCACAGAAGAAGCAAGGACTATTCCGAACCACCCAAGGCCCAGCTCACAAATGGAATAAGGACTATTCTGAACCACCCAGGGCCCAGCTCACAAATGGAATAAGGACTGTCAGGGTTATGCAGTCATGGGCATTTCTCCTCCACTTCCAAATATTCTGCAATAAAATCACGATGTTCATACCAACGAAGTTATAAAATGAAAGACAGTGTTACTCTGAAGTCTACAGTGACATTTCCTATAGCACCTAGAAAGCCAAGTCTCTTACAGCGCTCAGGAGGTGCTCAGACTGCACCTGGGGCTGTTTGGAGGAGGCGTTGCCCCTGCCTACCAGCCTCCAGAGTCAGGAAGGGTGGCCCTGAGGGAGCTGCCTACATACACTCTGCTCTTTTTGCCAGCCCCCGGCCCACGACTGATTCCAGGACTGGGAGCTGATGCTGTATTTACGAGCTTTGCTCCTGGTGAGGTTGAACCCTGGGGCTTCCAACCTCAAAAGAGTTCAGACCCTAGAGGGCACCAGTAGGGGCAGGCAAGGAACACCTCTCCTTCCTTCTTTTGCACTGGTGAGCATGTGGGTATGTCCTGTGATTGCAGGTTCCTGCTAGTTAGTGCCACTTCCTCACAGGCGAGGTGAGAAGAGCAAGATGCAGGTGTCAAGTCTGCATCATCTTGGAAACCACGTTCATGAGTGCACAACCAAGTCCTACACAGATGGGGCAAGGACCACAGAAGAACAATAGTCATCATATGAAAGCACAGCAAATATGTTTCTGAGTTTATAGCACGCCAGGCCTGTCTCCTTCTCTCCACATGTAAAGGGGTGTGAAGGAGGGGTGTCACGGAAGGATGTGATGGAGGGTGTGGAGGGGTGGGATGTAGGTGTGATGGAGGGGTGTGATAGAGGGGTGTGAAGGGGTGTGATGGAGGGGTGTGGAAGGGTATAATGGAGGGGTGTGATGGAGGGATGTGATAGAGGGGTGTGGAGGGGTGTGATGGAGGGGTATGGAGGGGTGTGGAAGGGTATAATGAAGGGGTGTGATGGAGGGATGTGATAGAGGGGTGTGGAGGG
>NW_012109785.1:790818-796147 GCF_000951045.1 Mandrillus leucophaeus | reverse complement strand
TGATGGAGGGGTGTGGAGGGGTGTGATGGAGGGATATGGAGGGGTGTGATGGAGGGATATGGAGGGGTGTGATGGAGGGGTGTGGAGGGGTGTGAATCGAGGGGTGTGGAGGGGTGTGATGGAGGGGTGTGGAAGGGTGTTATGGAGGGGTGTGATGGAGGGGTGTGATGGAGGGGTGTGGCAGGGTGTGAGGGAGGGGTGTGATGGAGGAATGTGGAGGGTTGTGATTGAGGGGTGTGATGGAGGGGAGTCATGGAGGGGTGTAAAGGAGGGGTGTGATGGAGGGGGCTGATGGAGGAGTGTGATGGAGGGGTGTGGAGGGGTGTGGCAGGGTGTGATGGAAAGGTATGATGGAGAGGTGTGATGGAGGGGTGTGATGGAGTCATGGAGGGATGTGATAGAGAGATGTGATGGAGGGGTGTGATGGAGGGGTGTGATGGAGGGGTGTGATGGAGGGGTGTGATGGAGGGATGTGATGGAGGGGTGTGATCTAGGGGTGCGATGGAGGGGTGTGATAAGGGGTGTGATGGAGGAGTGTGATGGAGGGGTATGGAGGGGTATGGCAGGATGTGATGGAGAGGTATGATGGAGAGGTGTGATAGAGGGGTGTGATGGAGGAATGTGGAGGGTTATGATGGAGGGGAGTCATGGAAGGATGTGATGGAGGGGTGTGATGGAGTCATGAAGGGGTGTGATGGAAGGGTATGATGGAGGGGTGTGATGGAGGGGTGTGATGGAGTCATGGAGGGGTGTGATGGAGGAGTGTGATGGAGGGGTGTGATTGAGGGGTATGATGGAGGGGTATGAGGGTCCCTTCCACAACTTCCAGGATGAAACAGAAAACTGCACACTAGAGCTTCCAGGCGAGGTACCTGGAAAATGGTTGATAGTCATTTTTATTCTAGGCAAAACAAGTCTCCAACTCAACAAAGTCAGTTAGTAAGTAAGGCAGGTGGACATCAGAGCCAAAGCAATGAGACACTGGGCCACCCTGCACATCCCTGAGGGTAGAGAAGCTCCCAGGCCTCAATGCAACACTTAAGGGAGTGAGAAGCTGAATGGACAATGTCCAGCCCAGATGTAAAAGCAGAATTCCATGACCTGCAGCATCCACCACACAAAACCCATTATCATCCACAGTCACCAGCCCAGAAAGCCCACCAATCATCCATAGTCAGCAGGCTGGGAAGCCCGCCCATCATACAAAGTCACTAACCTGGGAAGACCACCCATTATCCACAGTTACCAGCCTGAAAAGCCCACCAATAATCCACAGGCACCAGCCCAGAAAGCCCATCCATCATCCACAGGCGCCAACCCGGAAAGCCAACCCATCTTCTGCAGTCACCAGCCCGGGAAGTCCACACATTATCCACAGTCACCAGCCTAAGAAGTTCACCCATCATCTACAGTCACTAGCCTGGGAAGCACACTCATCATCTATGGTCGCCAGACTAGGAAGCACACCCATCATCCACAGTCACTAGCTCAAGAAACTCAACCATAATCCACAGTTGCCAGGCCAAAAAGCCCACCTATCATCCACAGTCACCAGCCCAAGGAGCCCATCCATCATCTACAATAACAGCCTATGAAGTGCACCCATCACCTACAGTCTCCAACCTAGAAAGCCCATCCATCATACACAATCACCAGCCCGAAAAGCCCATTCATCATCTACAGTCAACAGCTCGGGAAGCCCACCCATCATCTACAGTCACCAGCTTAGGAAGCCCACCGATCACTCACATTTACCAGCCTGGGAAGCCCACAGATTATCTACAGTCACCAGCCAAGGAAATCCACCCATCACTCACAGTCACCAGCCCACTAAGCCCACCCAGTATCTATAGTCACCAGCCTATGAAGCACCCGCATCATCTACAGTCTCCAGCTAAGGAACCCACTCATCATCCACAGTCACCTGACTATGAAGCCCACCTATTATCTGCAGTCACCAACCTGGGAAGTCCACCGTCATCTACAGTCGCCAGTCCATGAAGCCCACCAATCATTCACATGCACCAGTCAAGGAAGACCACCCATGATCTAACATCTCCAGCCCAGGAATCCCAACCATTGTCTACAGTGACCAGCACCTGAAGTACAACCAGCATCCATAGTCACCAGCCCGGGAAGCCCACCCATCAACTACATTCACCAGCCTGGGAAGCCCACCAATAATCCAGTCACCAGCCCAGGAGGCCCACATATCATCCACAGTCACCAGCCTATGAAGCCCGCCGATCATTCACAGTTACCAGCCCAAGATGCCCACCCATCATCCAGTCTCCAGCCTGGAAAGCCTTCCCATCATCTACAGTGACCAGCCCAGAAAACCTACCCATCATCCACAGTCACCAGCTCTAAAAGCCCACCCATTATCTACAGTCTCCAGCCCAGGATGCCCACCCATCATCCACAGTCAGCAGCCTATGAAACCCACTCATCATCTACAGTCACCAACTCAGGAAGCCCAACAATCTTCTAGTCACTATCTCAGGAAGCCATCATCTGAAATCATTAGCTGAGAAAGCTCATCATCATCCAGTCACTAGGCCGGTAAGCCTACCTATCATCCATAGTTGCCAGCCCAAAAAGCTCACCTATCTTCCACAGTCACCAACACAGAAAACCCGACCATCATCCACAGTCACCAGCCCGAGAGGCCAACCCCTTATCTACAGTAAAAAGCCCAGGAAGCCCACTCATCATGTATAGTAAAGAGTTTGGAAATCCCACCGATCACCTACATTAACCTGCCTCAGAAGCCCACTCATCATTGAAAGTTAGTAGCTCCAGAAGCCCACACATCCTCCACAGTTGCCAGCCCAGGAATCCCACCCATCATCCACAATCACTAGCTTGAAAAGCTCAACCAGCATCTACAGTCACCAGTCAGAGAAGCCTACCAATAATTCACAGTCCATGGTCACCAGCATGGGAAGCCACTCATCATCTACAGTCATCAGCCCGGGTAGCCCACTCATCATCTAGAGCCAACAGTCCTAAAAGCCCACCCATCATCTACAGTCACTAGCTTGGGAAGCTCAATGATCATCTACAGTCATCAGCTCAAGAAACCCACCCAACATCTTCAGTAACTAGCCCAAAAAGCCCACTCATCATTGATGTCACCAGCTCAGAAATCCCACCCACCATCTACAGTAACCAGCCCAAAACACACACCCATCATCTACAGTCCAGGAAGCCTACCCATCGTCCACAGTCACCAGAATAAAAAGCTCACCCATCATTTACAATCACCAGCCCAAGAAGCCCACCCATCATCTACAGTTTCCACAGGAAGCCCACTGACCATCGACAGATCTCAGGCGAAGGTAATCTGGTGACACCGTTTAGTGGCAGGGTGGTTCTTGAGGCAACTAAAGCACCCGGAGCTGCAGTCTAGACCCAAAGGGGCCCTGAGAGCCCGTCGTTGGAAACAGCCGGGATTCCTGTGGAAGGCGGCGGGGCTCCTGCTCCCCTGAATGCAGATTTGACTCGATTTTAATTAAAGCAAAGAGACAGCATGAGCCCAGCCAGTATTTGGGCTGCAGTTGTGGCCATTTCACCCAATCCACACAACACCCTTTCAGGTCGGGCCCCACCCCTCCTCCTCTCGTCCCCTTTGCCTGGCCTCCTGTAGTTTTGTGTTCCTGGAGTGAACCCATGTGCTCAGGACAGCCTGGGCTCCTGGGATGGGCAGACGCCCCCATCATCCAGGGCGTCTGGACCCTGTGCTGCCCCTCTGTTACCGTTGCCCACCCCTGGTTCTCTGCAGCTCTGAGGCTGTTTCACAGACTTGGAAACGGAGGCCCGGAGCTCACACAGGCAGTGAGTGGCTGTGGTGGAAATTAAGAGCGCATTCTTGTCTGACCCAGCTCACCTCACCTCTGCTTGGTCAGGTCACCCAGAGGCGCTGAGGCTTCCCAGGGTCACAGCTGGACACGACACAGGGCAGCTGGTGAGACATGCACTCCTTCCCCACTAAGGAACATTTCTCTAGCAAACCATTTCTCATGAGTGCTTCGGACCTTAAATCACCTTTCAGGAATGTGGCCACAGAACGCCAGCATGGTGGGCTTATATGTTACATTGAGCACAGGGCGAGGAGGCTCCTTCTGCATTTTACTTGGAGGTGACCAGGAAGGGCCTTGGCCACCTCAGCCCCGCCAACCTGCAGTCACAGTGGACGGTATCATCCCACAGCCCCTTCCCTCCTTGGGCTGCTCTGTGTGTCCCAGGACAGGGCAGCTCCAGATGCTCCTGGAGTGAGGCTCTGGGTGCAAGTCTGTTTTTCTGTAAGGCCAGACAGAAGGCGTGAGCATGCCTAACAAACAAGGCTGGACGCTGCCCTGTTGAAAAGGGGAAAAGAGATCATCTGGAAGCATTTTATAAGGAAAAGAATGTAAATTATACCTATTATATGTATATTCAGAAAATCTTTGCAGTGTGGAAAATGTGTCCTGGCTCTGCCATTTCTTCCCATTTCCTGCAATTTCCTTCCCCATTGTCAAGATTCTAAAAGCCAGTCTCTCCCCTTCTCACAGATGGGTCCTTTTTAGTTGGCAGCTGCCGGCTTCTAACCGGGCCCTGCTGGAACAGACTCACTTTGGGCTGAGAGTGGCGTAGGGAAGATCCCACAGCTCTTAGATGCAGGGGAGAACTTTGTGTCACTGAGATCAGGTGGGGCAGGGCCGCCTGGCCTCAGGGCTGCAGAGAACCAGGGGCGGGCAACGGTAACAGAGGGGCAGCACGGGGTCCAGACGCCCTGGATGATGGGGGCGTCTGCCCATCCCAGGAGCCCAGGCTGTCCTGAGCGCATGGGGTCACTCCAGGAACACAAAACTACAGGAGGCCAGGCAAAGGGGGCAAGAGGAGGAGGGGTGGGGTCCTATCTCAGAGAAATCCAGGCTTTAGAGAAAGTGGCAGTGCACCCCAGAGATGGCCACACATACATACAGACACACACATATATACAGACACAGAGATACTCACACATACACACACACACAGAACACACACATACACAGACACACACAAATATACAGATGCACAGAGACACACAGATACACAAACATACACACACAGAACACACACATACTCAGACACACACTAATATACAGATACACACAGACACAGAGATACACACACACACACACACAGAATACACACATACACAGACACACAAATATGCAGATACACACAGAGACACAGAGATACACACACAGAGAACACACACATACACAGACACACACAAATATAGAGACACAGAGAGATACACAGAGATACACAAACTACACACACAGGCACAGAACACACACAT
>NW_012109785.1:776110-790658 GCF_000951045.1 Mandrillus leucophaeus | reverse complement strand
ACACACACACACACACAGAACACACACATACACAGACACAGAGAGACACAGAGATACACACACAAACATACACACACATGCACACACAGCACACATACATAGACACACACAAATATACAGATACAGAGAGACACAGAGATATACACACACACACACAGAACACACACATACACAGACACATACAAATATACAGACACACAGAGACACCCAGAGATACACACACATACACACACATAATACACACACATAGACAGACAAATATACAGACAGAGAGACACAGAGATACACACATACAGAACACACACACACAGACACACACAAATATACAGATACACAGAGAGACACAAAGATACACACACATACACATACATATACAGACACAAATATACAGACACACAGAGACACAAAGATACACATACAAACACACATACACAGAACACACATATACACAGACACACACAAATATACAAACACACACAGAGATACACAAACATACACACACACAAAACACACAGACATACACAGACATGCAGATACACACACACACTGACACACATACACACAGACACACACACACACAGATGCACACAGATACAGCCAGACACACACAGAGATACGCACACACAGATATACACACAGACACAGACACAGCCAGACATACACAGACACACACACACACAGATACAGATGCACACACACACACAGAGACACAGACACAGCCAGACACACACAGAGACACAGAGACGCACCACACTGAAACCTGCAGGAGGAGCCCAAATGCCCGTTACAGGCTGAACTCAGTTCCCTGACACTTCAAGATCCAGCAAAGACCACGTCCTCATCTGCATATGTGGCTAACAAAATACCAACGCTGCACAAGTGATAAAGAGCAAACAATTATTTCCTCCCCATTCCAGAGGCTGAGAAGTCCAGGGTCCAGGCACCAGCAGGTTTGGTGTCTGCGAGGGCCGCTCTCTGCTCCCAGGATGGTGCCTTGTGCTGTGACCTCTGGGGTGGAAGGTTAGGGGCAGGCGTGGGACAGGTGCTCTGTGAGCCTCCTTCACGAGAGCCTCGATCCCCTCAGGAGGAGCAGTCCTCATGACCTCACTAGCTCTTGGTGGCCCCACCTCTTTGCACCATCCCCTTGGCCATTAGGTCTCAACCCCTGGGGTCAGACTCAGACTTGATGCCCAAGATCTGACCAGGAGCCACGGGGTGCTGGCACCGTCCCAGGCTCTGGCATTACAGGAAAACATGAAACACTGTGAAACACTGTGGACATAACACTCTCTCCAGTGTGCTCATACCCAGAGAGACACACACACCTGTCACAGTCCTCGACCAGAGCAAGGCTCTCAGCACATCCAGGCAGAAAATTGTCCTGGGAGTAGGGTCTCAGGTTAGGCCAGGGAAGGGCTGATGCTGAGCTCTGAGGAAGGGAAGGGTCCAGGTGGCCAAAGTGAGGTGGGAAATTAAAGAAATAAAGAGAAATAAAACTAAAAAGAGAAAGAAATAGGTTTTCCTGTATTAGACTGACTCATCCCAAAGGCAGCAGCAGGCAAGGCCCAAACCCAGGAAAAGTCTTGATAAACACTGTTGAAGAAGCTAGGACAAAAAGGAATGTGCTCTGAAGACTCTCCCAGCACTCCCTCAACGTAGGGAGGAGAAAACCAAATGCTCCTGTCTCTTATAGTGTGAGTTTATAGATTCCCGTTCTCTGCAACTAGTAACTTCAAGCACTCTGTTTTACCTAAGCAGTGGGGGAAATATCATAAACTGTCTGGGCAGGCCTGAGATACAGCGACCTGGACACCACAGTGAAGGTCATGGAATAAGCCATGCTAGGCACGAGAGAAAAACCTAGATAACAGACATCTGGGTTGCATAGCAATGGTCATGTGTAATCCTGAGTTATGAACCTGTCACAGTTTGATTAATGGTTCTGCCTCTCTATCCTTGCTTTCACACCACTGTAACTGTAAGCCTGCTTCAAGCTAGCCCACCCCCTTTTTGAAGTGTGTATAAAAGTCAAGTGCTGTCTTTGTTCTAGGCCCAGTTTTCCGGATATTAAAGTTCGCTGGGTCTGAGTGCACTCAATAAAGATCCTCCTGCTTTACCCCAAGGTCTCTCTTGTCCTCCTGATTCCCACAACACAGCCCCTTGGGGAAGAGGGCAGCCATAGCGGGTCCCAGTGAGATGTGAGCCCTGCAGAGGTTTCAGCAGAGGAGCAGCCCCAGCCCTGGGCTGCAGGAATGGGAGGCACAGGGCCGGTCATGGTGGGGCAGCAGCCCAGCAGCCCTGGACTCCAGGTGGGGAGAGGAGGCCTGGGCTCTCCAGCTGGGCCTGCTCCCGGTCCACAGGGAAAGGGTCTCTGCCTCTGCTGCCGGGGCCTGAAGTATGGGGTCTCTGCCCTCCTTGGACCTGCTCGGGGGCCTGAGGGACCCTCTGCATCAAGGAGGGTGCCACAGATGGACCATGCGTGCTCTGGCACATGGCCAGCACCTGCCATGTTGCCAGGAAAACCCATCAGTGGGTATTCTCCACTGAGGTCCCACAGCCCCGGGCAGCAACAGGCCAGGGAGGCCCTCGCCAAGGAGGACTGGACACAGGACGCACACACACCCCGTCGTCTTTGCTCTCAGGAAGCCCACCCCTGCAGGAGCCTTGAACCTGAGGCCTCCCCAGGCTCTCCCGCACTCCAGGCCTGGCCCTCAGTACCAGCTGAGACTTCCTCTTGGTCCCTCCACCCCTGTGCTAACCCAATCCTGTCTCCCTAGGACAGACCCTGACGCAGAGGCCAAGGAAAACCTGACTTGGCAAAATCACTTTCCCACCCATGAACACGATCTCGTACCTTCGTCCCCGGCTCCTGCAGCGGCAGCCTCATCCACAGATCCTAAGAAAGCCCCCAGCTCCCGAGAACAGCTCTCCGCCATTCACAAGTCTGCTCTCCTCCACTTTATTCCCAGGCGTGGGTAGGGGTGGAGTTGGTGCATTACCCTCACAGAACAAAGACGGACATCCAGCATTGGGACCACGTGTGATGACCAGTTACCCATGTCAGCTCCCACACCTGTGTCCCCGCTCTCCATGCTGAGGGCTGGCCAAGGACACAGCCAGTTCAGGAAGGGGTGGCCTGTGTGGCAGGGTCTCCTCCGGCTCTCGGTCCAGCTGCCTCTGATGGAGCTCACCCTCCTCCTGCTCGTCCAGGGTCCATCTGCCCATCCCCACTCACGGCAGGTGGGAAGCCGATGGCAGGGACACAGTGACTGGCGGCTTCCATCCCATGAAGGGCAGACTCCAGACTTCCATCCCGTGAAGGGCAGGGATGGGAGGTGGCACTTCTCTCTCCAGGTCTGAGCACCATCTTGGGAGGCAGCAGAGGGGCCGAGGTGGGACAGACTGACACCCACTGCTGAGGAGGAAGCCAGCCCAGGACCCCAGTCCCTGCTCCGGCCACCACGTGGACCTTCAGTGGCACAGATGGCAGGCAGCTCTGGAGCCGCCAACACCAGCAGCCCTGCCCCTCTTCGGGCTGTTCCCTCTTGATGGTTTATTTCTCCTGGTTTGTCTCATGCCCCTTTGGCAGTGGGGCCTCCCACCCTTGCTTAAAATCACCCCTCCCTCCTCACTCTCTGCCCCTCCCTGACCTTCATGGCTCCTTGAATTACTCAACTAGCCTACTTCTGTCTCCTTCTAGAATGCCAGCTCCTTGAGGGCAGGGGCGTCCTCAAGGCTTCTTTCTCTGCTGCATTTACAGCTCCCAGGATGATTCCCGACACGCAGCGGGCATGCGGTATGGGGTGAGTGAAGGAATAACCAAACGTAGCCTTGAGGCTCACACAGAAACAGATTCACCGACACACCTGCAGTGCCCACTACTGGGTGTGGGGTTATGGGTGTCTTTAGCATTCTTCCTACAGTAATCCAAGTAATTCCTGGGAACCTGTGAGGCTCCATCCCAAGAGGGTCACATTCTCAGAAACCTGACACCCAAACAAAACCATCCCTGAGAATACCTCGTTCTCCAAAGGGCTTCTCCACCTGCAGCCTCTCTCCACACTTCACCCCTCCCTGAACACATCTTCCATGAACTCTGAGTTTTCCTGCCATTCGGAGAGAACGTGGGGGGAGACACGGCCTCTAGGGAAGGAGTATAGGGCTGCCCAGCTCTGCCCGGGAGGCAAGGAGGCTGGTGCCCCTGTCTACACCAGTCCTTCCCCATCAGGATGGCCATGGTCCGAGGTCTGAAATTAAGGTGCAGTATTGTGTGTGCCCCAGCACCTGTGAGACTGGGGGCCCCCTCACCCTGCTCCCAGGGTGCTGTCCCCCATTCCTATGTTGAAGCCCTGGTCCCAGCATAATCAGCGTAATGGGATTTGGAGGTGGAGCCTTTGGGAGGTGGTCAGGGTTCAGTGAGGTCACGGAGTGGGGCCCCATGATGGGAATGGGACAGAACACTGTTTCCTTTCTCTCCAGCCCTGTGTGAGGGCTCAGTGGGAATGTGGGACTGTGGCCAGCACGAGGGCCCTCCCCAAGAACAGAACCCCCCAGCACCCTGACCGGGGATGCCGTCCTGCAGAGCTGAGAACGGAATGTCCTTGAGATATCCCATCAGTAGCAGTTTGTACAGCGGCCCAGACTGACACGTGGATAGGGTCCCCTTGTCATGGGGACTGGGCACGGTGCCTGCTCAGCCCTGGGTAGCCACAGAATTATTCCAGCAAGCCTCAGTGTCCCCTGCCCCTGGCTGTGAGAGACTGTATCCCCCGCCTCGGTCCGGCGCCAGGGTACCCCTGGCTGTGAGAGACTGCATCCCCCCCTCAGTCCGGCGCCAGGGTACCCCTGGCTGTGAGAGACTGCATCCCCCCTCGGTCCGGCGCCAGGGTACTGTGCTTGGCCACACTCATAGCCCTCAGGGGGCTCCTTCTCTCACCCATGGCAGGAGGAGGGGAGACATAACCCTGCCTTCTGAGCATAGTGGGCAGACCATAGGAGAGGGCACTGTTCCCATTAAAAGACTGAGGCTGTTAATTTTCTGAGACGAGCCAGACAATGGATTGATGGGGCCGACCTTTGCTGAGCTGCCAGAACGGCCATGGCTCAGGCCCATCCTGGGGCAGATCCTGGAGGCTGAGGTCCCAGGGACAGGAGCATCTGAGGGGGAGAAAATCAAAAGGCTTCAGCAGCCAGACAGAGCCAGTTTGGGACTGGAGCTGCAGACTATTTTTAAAGTGTTTTCTCCTAAGCTAAAAATTGAGAACGGGAGTCCTTAAATAGCATCCCCACTTGCCAAAAGGAGTTGTGTCTCCGTCTCCTTAACTTCCCTGGAGCCCAACATCCAACTGCTCCACACAGTTTCTGGAAGGAAGCAACTCTGAAGTTAAAGGAAGGGCCGTGGCCTTTAAGGGAAGGGCTCCCAGGCCTTTTGCATGAAGGCGATGGAAGTGCTGTGGTTTTGTTTCTTGGTTTTTTTTTGCAGAATCAGTCCCAGCCACACCTGTTATTGAAAGCAAGCCTGGCAGATGCAGATGGACACAGTTCCTAGAAGGGGGAGGCGTGGGGTCGTCTGAGGTGTCTGGTCATTGGCTGCCCCCTTTAATCCTTGGGCAACCCCTCTGAGTCTCCCCAGCTGGGCAGGTTTCTCCTGTCTCTCCTCAGGTATCCTGGGGAACGCTGGATGCCTAGAGGTGATTGTCCAGGAAGCAGCATCTTCCACACAGCCACAGGGTTCTGTGGACAGAGCAACCAAGAGCCCGAGCCACTGTCCCACAGGACTGCGTGTCGTTTGTCAATCAACCAATATTATTTGCAAATCAATATGATGGCTTGAACCCAAGGAAACCTCGGGGCACGTCGCAGCCTGCAGGGACTGCGGCATGAGCCATGCAGGCATGTGAGTGAGCTGCACCTCATCAGGCCCAACCCTGCTGTGTCCAGAGCTGGTTCCTTCCAGTGGGTTCGTGGTCTCATTGACTTCAAAATGAAGCTGCCGACCTTTACGGTGAGTGTTACAGCTCTTAAAGGTGGCACCAACCCAAAGAGTGAAGAAGGAAAGAACAAAACTTTCACAGCATGGAAGGGAACCCAAGCGGGTTGCCGCTGCTGGCTGGGGTGGCCAGCTTTTATTCCCTTATTTGTCCCCACCCATGTTCCGTTTCTGTCCTATCAGAGTGCCCTTTTTTCAATCCTCCCCGTGATTGGTTACTTTTAGGATCCTGCTGATTGGTCCATTTTACAGAGTGCTGATTGGTGCATTTTACAAACCTCTTACTAGCTACAGAACACTGATTGGTGTGTTTTTACAGAGCACTGATTGGTGCATTTTACAAACCTCTCGTTAGCTATAGAGTGCTGATTGGTGCATTTTACAGTCGCCTTGTAAGGCCAGGCCCAGGAGACCCGGGATGAGGCCAGGTCAGACATTAGTGAGGTTCTGTGGATGGAGCTCCAGCTCCCTCTGGGTGAGACCTCACGGAAGCAGGCTCAGCCAGATCTGGGGGCAGGGAGGGGACGGGGCTCTTTGCTGGCTCTTTGCTCAGGTCCATCCTCCTCACCCTCTTCCCCTCCCTCCTTCCCTCTCTCCTTCCTTTTCGCCTTTCCTCCATTTTTCTGTCTTTCCTTCCCTCTTTCGGTTTCTTCTCCCCTCCCTCCCTTCTTTCCTCCTTCTTTCCTTCCTTCCCTTCTTCCCTCCCTCCCTTCTTTCCTTCCCTCCTTGCTTCCTTCCTTCCACCCTTCCTTCCATTTTCCCCTCAATTATAAGCAATTGCCCCTACATGAGCTTTTCCTACCTTGCTGTTAAGTGTCCTGGGTGTTCCTTTGTCTTTATACCCACTTGTGCTCTGGAGTGGTTGGTTATCTTTGGGTGACTTGGATTCTGTGCTGAAAGGCAGCTAGGCACCTCAACTAGACAACCCCACCATCTGTCTTTCTGCTGACTATGGCTGGACAGCCTGGGAGCCCTCAATGCCACCACCCAGGCTCAGAGGGGCTCAAGGCAGGCAGTGAGCTGCAGGCCAAGGCATCAGGGACCCCAGGACAGAGAGGAGCACTCACAGACCACGCCCAACCTCCACCTTCCATGACAGGTACACAGAGACAGGTCTGTCTCCCTCACATGGATGTCTTTCTTGGAGAGTGACCATGTGGTCCTCCAGACAGGACAATGACTTCTCAGGGGATAGAGGCGGTGCCACCTGAGAAGAATCAGAGGCTGGGCATTGCCATTAACAATGACTTCTCAGGGGATAGAGGCGGTGCCACCTGGGAAGAATCAGAGGCTGGGCATTGCCATTAACAATGACTTCTCAGGGGATAGAGGCGGTGCCACCTGGGAAACATCAGAGGCTGGGCATTGCCATTACCACTGTCATCCATGAGGCTGACTGTCTTACGCCACAGCGCCTTGGTCCTTGGGCTCATCCCAGCCCCTGTACCAACATGATGTGACAGCTATGATTCCAGGGACACCTGGTTTAAAATTCATGAGGCAGACTGTGAGGGAGAGTGAAGTGGGCTTCTACCCCGGGTGTCATCCTGGAGCCATAAGCACCCTAAGAATCCCCAGTCCCATCACAGGTGTGCAGTATGCCAATGGGTAAGGTGGTTGGGTACTGATGCCACACCTTTGCAAAGTAGAAAGGACAATGATTACCATGAGGCTGCAAACCAAGGAGCAACTGGCATTGCCAGGGCTCAAGAACATCAAAGTCTGGTAAATTAGAAGTAAAGGATGGAGGCAGATGTCGGCTTAAAAGAAGAGAAGTATGAGTAGCTATATAGCTACTCAGATATACATTATCTGATATACATTATACATTATCAGATAAAGTAGTTGTCAGAGCAAAGAAAACTACCGAGGACAAAAGGGGCCATTAGATACATCATGGTGAAAGGGTCAGTATGCAAGAAGACACAGCAGTCCAAAATACGTAGCCACTGAACAACACAGCTTCACAATATATAACACAAAAACTGAAAGTAGAAATAGACAAATCCACAAATAAAGTTGTAGACTTCAACACCCTTCTCTCAGCAATTAATGAAACTGCTAGACACAAAATCAGCAAAGATGCATAAAAACTGAGCACTATCAAACAAAAGTATCTAATATTATAGACTGTTGCACTTCAAACTGCATAATATACATTTTATACCTATGGAAAATTCCCCAAAACAGACCATATCCTGGTTCATAAAATAACTGAAACAAATTTAAAGTAACTGAAATCATACAAAATACATAATCTGACCATGATGAAACCAAAGAAGAAATCAATAACAAAAAGATAACAGGAGTATCTCAAAGCACTTGAAAATTACACAACAAATTTATAAATAATACATGGCTTCAAGAAATATCCTAGAAGAAAATTAAATAATACAGACAAAAAGAAATAAAAACACACATACCAAAATTTGTGGGGTGCATATTAAATGCTTACATTAGAAAAGAGGAAGAGTCCCAAATCAATAATTTAAGTGCCAAAATAATCTAAATTCCTACACAAATAAACTAGGGAAAAGGGCACAATCAACACAAAGCAAGAAAAAAAGAAAAAGAAAATTAAAAAGCAGAAATCAATGAAATTGAAAACAGAAAAATAAGAGGAAATCAAGAAAATAAAAACTTGTTTCCAAGAAAATATCAATAAAATTAATAAACCTCTAGCAAGACAGACAAAGGAAAAAGAGAGAAGACACAAATTACCACTGCTGGAAATGAAAGAGGCGATATTACTACAGACCCTGCAGCCATTAAAAGGAGCAAATATTACAAACATTCCTGCACACATAAATTTCACAACTTGGATGACATGGATCAATTACTTGAAAACTACAGCTCATCCAATATAAAACGCATTTGATCTCTAATTTAAAAGCCTCTTTAAAAGTCTCCATGCCCAGGTGGTATCAGTGGAGAATTCTACTAAACATTCAAAGAGGAATTAGCACCAACTATACACAATCTCTTCCAGAAAATAAAGGAGAAAAAAGCATATCCTTTTTCCTTTTATGGGACTGGTATTACCTTAATAAAAACCTGAAAAAGAAAGCACAAAAATGAAAAATATCAATATCCTTCATGAACTTAGATGCAAACATCCCCAGCAAAACACTAGCAAATTCAATCAAACATTACAAAAAAAAAAAAAAAAAAGAATCATACCCCATAATCAAGTAGGTTTTATTGCAGGAATGCAAAGTAGGGTTCATTGAAAATAATATAATACACCATCAACAGGTAAACAGGTAAAGAAGAAAAACTCACATTATCATGTCAATTGATGATGCAGAAAATGTACTTGACAAAAGTCAATGCACTCATTTGATGAGTGCATTGACTCATTTATGATGCAAAAAAAAAAAACTCTCAGCAAACAGGTAGAGAGAGGAACTTCCTCAACTTGATAAAGAACATTTACCAAAAAAAGAAATCACAGCTAGCATAACACTTAATGATAAAAGACTCAGATCCTGAATATCACGAAGAAGCTGGAGATGTCTACTATTACCACTCCTATTCAATGTAGGACCAAAAATCCTAACTAGAGTAGTAAGTCAAGAAAAGAAAACAAATGGCATAGAGATTGGAAAAAAATAAAGAAAAGCTCTTCTTATTTGAAGATGACATGATGGTATACATAGAAATTATCTCCTCCTCAATTATTTTAAAATTCTTAGAACTAATGTGTGTTCATCAAGGCTGCAGGATACAAGAACAACACACATAAAAATTATTGTATTTCTGTATAATAGCAATGAGCCCATAGAAACTGAAATTAAAAACACACTGCAGTGTATTTACAATAACTCAAAAAATTGCCTAAGTATAAATAAACATGCCATGTGCAGGATCTGTACTTCGAAAACTACAAAATGTTAATGAGATAAGTAAAATAAAATCTAAATAAATGGACAGAAATATCATGTTCATGAATTGGAAAACTCAATTCTCCCTAAATTCATCTACAGTCTTAGTGTAGTTCCTATTAAAATCCTAGCAGAAACCTGTACAGATATGAATAAGCATATCTTATATTTTATATGGAAAGGAAAATAAACCAGACTACCTTAAACAAATTTTGAAAAAGAAGAAAAATGTGGGAGGAAGCACACTACCTGATTTTAATTTTTACTCCATCATTACGGTAATCAAGACTATAGAGAAACAGAGAGAAGAGAGAACAGAATAAAGAACCTAGAAACAGATCCATACAAGTACTTCCAACTGATGTTTGACAAACGTGCAAAAGCAATTCAATGGAGAAGGGATAGTCTTTCTATAAATAAATGGTGCTGGAGTGAGTGAACATCCACTGGCAAAAGAAATGACAATGACAATGGCAAAAGAACTGCAACCTAAGTCTCCCTTTATGTACAAAAATCAACTCACGATGCACCACAGACTTAAATGTAAAGTGTAAAACTACTGAACTTACAGAAAACAACAGAGAAGGACATCTTTGGAATCTAGGGTTAGGTGAAGAATTCTTAGACTTGGCTTGTAAAGTATCATCAATTTTAAAACATACACAAAATTGGACTACATGAAAATTTAAATTTTTGCTCGTGAAAAGCCCTAGTGAGGGGACGAAAAGACAAGCTACAGGGTGGGAGATCACCCGGCAGAGGACAAAATCTGAAATACATAAAGAAAGTCTCAAATCTCAACAACGATAAGCTCAATCCAGTGAGAAAATGTGCAAGACATGAACAGATAGTTCACAAAGAGGATACACAGATGGGCACGTGAAAACATGTTAACATCACCAGTCACTAGAGAAATGAAGATTAAGACCACAATGAAATACCATTATACATCTTTCAGAGCAACTCAAATTACAAACAGAGACCACACCAAAGCCTGACGAGGATGCTGAGAAATTGCGTCCTTCACATAGCGTTGGTGGGAATGGAAGGTGGTACCCCACTTTGGGAAACATTTTGGAGTCTCTGATAAAAAATTAAACATACATTTACCCTGTGATCCAGCAATGACACTTCTGGGCGTTTACACCAGAGGAATGAAACTTTCTGTCTACACAGAAACTTGTATACCAATGTTCACAGCGGCTTTATTCATAATTGCCAAAATCTGGAAACAATGTCAATTTCCTCCAGTGGGTGAGTGGTTAAACAAACTGTGGTACACTGGTAACGTGAGCTGAGCGATAAACAGAAATAAACTAGCATACGATGCTCCGGTCAACAACACACCGAATATGCTACAGTGGTGCCATAAGACTACAATGAAGTTGAAAAAATCCTATCCCCTAGTGACACTGCAGCCACCATATGTCATAGCGTGTCTGTGATGAGGCTGGTGTAAGTAAACCCACTGTGTGCCAGCCATATACAAGTCTAGCACATACAAGTATATACAGTACATAATACTGATGATGAAAATAAATGACGATATTACTGGTTTATATATTTAGTACACTATACTTGTTATCATAATTTCAGAGTGTATTCCTTCTACTTACAAAAAAAAATAGACACCTGTAAAACAGCCTCGGGTAAGTCCTTCAGGAGGTGTCCAGAAGAAGGCATCATTATCACAGGAAAGACCAGTTCCATCTGTGCTATTGCTCCTGAAGACCTTCCAGCGGGACAAGAGGTGGAGGTGGAAGACAGCGACATCATATTCGTCTGTCCTCATGCTGCTAATAAAGACGTACCCAAGACTGGGTAATTCATAAAGGAATGAGGTTTAATGGACTCACAGTTCCACATGGCTCGGGAGGCCTCACAATCATGGTGGAGAGCGAAGGGGAAGCAAGACACGTCTTACATGGTGGCAGGCAGGAGAGCATGTGCAGAGGAGCTTCCCTTTCTAAAACCATCAGATCTCATGAGACTGATTCGCTGTGACAAGAACAGCACAGGAAAGACCCACCCTCACGATTCGATGACTTCCCACCAGGTCCCTCCCACGACACATGGGGATTATGGGAGCTACAGTTCAAGATGAGACTTGGGTGGGGACACAGTTATACCCTATCAGATATGGATGATCCTGACCGTATGTAGACCCAGGCTAATGTGTGCATTTGTGCCTTAGTATTTTTTTAAAATGTAATAGAAAAAAGTTTATCGAATAAGGATATGAAGAAAGAAAATACAGCTGTAACATGTATTGTAAGGTAAACGTTATGAAACAGTCAGAAAGTTAAAAAAACTCAAAAAGTGTATAAAGTAAAAAACTTAAAGTAAGCTAAGGTTAACTTACTGAAGAAAGAAAACTTGTAACCATAAATTAAGTTTAGCCTAAGTGT
Organism: Mandrillus leucophaeus; assembly: GCF_000951045.1. Taxonomy (NCBI): domain Eukaryota; kingdom Metazoa; phylum Chordata; class Mammalia; order Primates; family Cercopithecidae; genus Mandrillus; species Mandrillus leucophaeus. Next base: position 778,377 of record NW_012109785.1, on the reverse strand, counting down.
GCAATGTCTATAAAGTCTGCGGCAGTGCACAGTCATGTCCCAGGCCTTCATGTTCACCCACCACCCACTGGCTGACTCACCGACCTTACGGTGCAGTCCTCAGGATGTAACCCCGTCATTACGCAAAGCGTGACCGCACTGCCACACTCACAGCCTGGAGGGGGCTCAAGGGCATTAGGTTGAATTTTAAAAAGTTAATCTCTAAAGGTCACATGCTACACAATTCCATTTATACAAAATTCTCAAAATATCAAAATCACAGAGCTACAGAACAGCTTCGTGGTTGCCGGGGTTAGGGGTGGGGCAAGGGGAGACTGGGTGGCGACAGGGGACAGCCTGAGGGAGAACCACGTGATGACGTCAGCGTGGCAGCCGCCACAGGTGGTAAAATTCCATAAAACCACATGGAAAACAAGTGAGTGTAATGAAAGCTGGAAACACTTGGCAAGGCGGGTGGGCCCATCACTGTCGGGTCCCTGGTACCCCAATAAAGTGGCTGTTGGGGGGCTGGGCAAGGGCACAGCAGTCTTCTGCATGCTGCATTTGCAATTTCTTGTGCATCTGTGGTCATCGAATTAAAAGTTAAAAACAAAGACACAGAACACCAGTACCCAGGTAAACAGGAACTGAAGTCGAGAAGGGCCCTCCCACCCCACATGGGAGAACAGCAGACCCCAACACGGCACCCACACGAACACCAGTAAGAGGCAGAAGGTCTGTACCAAGATTCCGGGATTTTTTAAAAAAAATAACAAAAGAAGGAAACAAATGTAACAGAAAAAAAGGCAGGTACGAAGGTCACTTTGAAGGCATGATTGTTCCATAAACAGAAGAAAATGTATACTTCAACTGCTTTTATGTTTTCCAAGAAATAAAGGAGCCCATGAATTCCATGAATCATGACTAAAGAAAAGAAGGCAAAGACAAGATGAAAAATACAGCTGGAAACAAGAACACAGAGAAAAGAGGAAAACCACTTCCGATCTGAAAACTACTTCTATTATGATGATGATTATGTGGAGTCAGTTCCCTTACGGCAGGAAATCCCTGAAATCCCCGGAATCCAGGCCAGACTCCTCGGTCCCCGCCCCCACGAGCTGCTGCATTCCCTCCGCTGGCCTCCCACCCAAGTGACTCCACTCACTGGGGCCTCCGGGTTCCTCCAGTCCTGCCTCTGCGGCTGCCTGTCAGTCCCTGCAGCCCCTGAAGCTCCTCTCCACAGGCTCAGAGGGGAGCCACGGGGTGGCCTCCACCAGGCTGCAGGTTTTCCCTGGGGCCTCCCACTCTGGCTGCTGGGGGGAAGCTCAGCAGCAGAGGGCACAGCCGGGCCCAGTGACCGAGGGTGGCCGGGTTTAACGCGGTCCCTGTCTCCCACCCTGGAGTTGTGACAGCGATGTCTTGTTTCCAACTATGCTCTCCCTACAGGTGACCTCATCCAGGACCCTGGGGGACACTCTCACCTGTGATTCCTAAGCTGTCTCCAAGCCCTGCCTCATCTGCCCCAGATGCACCCAGCCGACCACCGGACGTCCCGTCCCAGGTCCCTCTGTGCATGGATGTCAGACCCTTCTGCATTCCCTGCAGCGTCCCTTCCAAAGAGGTGGCATCCCTGTTCCCAGCAGCCCAGGCCCAACTCGGAGCCGGTGTGGCTGCTCCTTTACCCCGCTCCTCACATCAGCAAATCCTCCCAGTCTTGACTCGGAAACGCTTCAACTCCCATCGCCCTGCGGCCACCTGGATCCCACTCCCGATGTCAGGAGCCCCCAACTCTTCCTCCTGCACCTACTCCTGTCTCTGTCCGGTGCTCCGCACTGGCGCCCGGTGAGCTCAAGACAAGAACCAAAGCAGGCTTGAACCCCTCCCGTGCCTTCCCACTGCTCTTCAAAAATGAAGAGAAAGAGAACACTGCATCTGGCTAATGAGATCATAACAAGATCGCCACCCGGCGTCTCCACAGCCGGGATGCAGCCACCCAGCCGAGACACTGCCCTGACGCAGGGATGTGCCTGCCTGGGCACCAACCCGTGGCCTGGCCGCTGCCCTGGAGGCAGGGACAACGGCTGCGTCAGCCACTCACGGGTTACAGAGGACGGTACAGGGGAGAGACGCAGACATCGGTAAATTGTGGAAGGTGGTTGAGAATGGGAAGAAGGTGGGGCCGGGGTCTAATGAAGCCGTTTCTCTTGTGTTCTCAGGCCTCACTCCTGAGCCTCCATAAAAAGAAAAAAATGAGTCAAAAAGAGCTCTTGCAAGGAATGCAAAATAAA
>NW_012109785.1:773807-775565 GCF_000951045.1 Mandrillus leucophaeus | reverse complement strand
TGCAAATTTCCTCCTTCAGCCTTGCATGCAGATCATCTCCCAGGATGCCCTCCTCAGAGACCTTTCCTGACCCCGTCCCCATGGGTCCAGTCCTGATTGCCACTTCGCTGATGACCAAGTCACACCAAGCAGAAAGACGGTCCTGCCTGTCTGCAGGCAGTGGCTCCAGCCCCTCTGCACCCCACTGTCCACAGCCTCTGCTGACTCTGCCTGCCTGCCACCCCCAAAAAGCTCCACAGACTCCCAGGTGGCACCCAGCCAATCAGTGGTAAGCACCAGGGAGGAAAGGTACACAGAGCGGGGTTACGGGAAACAGGGGGGTGGAAGGCAAGGACGCACCAGGAACCGGACCAGAGGGTGTGCAGAAGAGTTCTGGGCAGAGGAACAGCAGGCGTGGAGGCCCCAGTGGATGGGTGCAGCGTGGCGCTCAGGAGGAGCGGCAGGGTCCAGGAGGGGTGTGGGAGGGAGGGAGGTCAGGAGGTAGCAGGGTCCTGGTGGACAGGTACAGCATGCTCAGGAGGAGGGGCAGGGTCCAGGAGGGGGTGGCAGAGAGGGAGGTCGGGGGTCAGCAGGGCCCTCTGGAGAATGGTGTGTAGCTTCTTAGGGCTGTGGGAGCCTCAGAGGGTTTTGAGCACAGCAGTGACTTGATTTGCTACATTGGCTGTTTCTGGTCCCACTGGCTTTTCCCTGCGAGCATTTGAACAGCACCTCTCACTCTGGCCACAGGCACGAGCTCTCTGGGGCAGACCAGCTTAATCCACATGACGTAGTCTCTCTCACTTCTGCAGAAATCGAGGTGTCTGCGGGGCTGCAGGAAAGAAGCTGCTCCGGGCCTCTCTGGAGGTGCCCAGCACCCCTGGCATGCAGGCACCTCGCTCCAGCCCCTGCCCATCCTCACACAGCCCCCTCCCTCTCCTTCTCCTTAGATGACACTTGTCATTGGATTAGGGTGTGCCTGAAAGCCAAAATGAGCTCTTCTCAGTATCTTTAACTAATACACCGGCAAAGATCCCTTTTCCAAATGAAGTCACATTTACAAGTCCCAAGTGGACAGTCCCAAGTCCCAAGTGTTCTGGGGACACCATTCACCTCGCCACAGCGCCTTTCCACCAAGCCAGGTCTCCACCTGCACTGTGCCCTCCCACCAAGCCAGGTCTCCATTTGCACTGTGCCCTCCCACCAAGCCAGGTCTCCACCTGCACTGTGCCCTCCCACCAAGCCAGGTCTCCACCTGCACTGTGCCCTCCGGGTCTCCAAGTGCTTGGCACACAGCAGGTGCCCAGTCAGTGTTTACTCAGTGAATGAATACAAGCTCAATTAGATGAGAAGGCTGGCCCACAGGCCACAGCTGCCCCCCAGGCCATAATGTCTTGTGAGAAGACAGCTGCCCTCAGGCTCCCCAGGAGCCTGCATCCCTCTGGACAAATTGCACTCACAGTGCTGGGCTCCGAAGAGCCGCCCTTCATCTGCACCTCTGCTCCTTTAATCACACATGGTTCCTTTTCATGTTTATTGAATAGACATCTTTATATTTCGGGAAAAAATGGGAAACAAAAACCCAAGGACCCTTTTGGCACTTGGCACCGAGAATCTATTAATTCATTGCTTGGCTGCAAGCCCTATTTTGACACTTGTGTGCGGCCGAAAGCGTTGTACCTGTGTTTCTCTGCGTTCTGCTTTTCTTCTGACCATTTAAAAAACTACTTTCCAGGCCGGGCGCGGTGGCTCACGCCTGTAATCCCAGCACTTTGGGAGGCC
>NW_012109785.1:767398-772332 GCF_000951045.1 Mandrillus leucophaeus | reverse complement strand
TGAATGATCCAGTTTTGTATTTTGAATTTTTTTGGAGATGCTCACTCTGCCACCCAGGCTGGAGTGGAGTGGCACAATCACAGCTCATTGCAGCCTTGAACATCTGGATTCCAGCAATCCTCCTGCCTTAGCCTCCAGAGTAGCTGGGACTACAGGTGCACACTGCCAGGCCGAAATAATTTATTATTTTTTGTAGAGGTGGGGTTTCTCCATGTTGCCCAGGCTGGTCTTGAGCTCCTGGCCTCAAGCGATCCTCCTGCTGGCCTCAAGCGATTCTCCTGCCTTGGGCTCCCAAAGTGCTGGGATTACAGGTGTGAGCCACCATGCCCAGCCAGATTTATGTTAAGTGAACTAACAGGCACCATCTCCTGCCCCGAATCCCAGTCTCCACACTGTTCCACGAACTCTGCCTCCCACATGTGACGACACCGGCCACTTCTCAGCACGGTCACTGCCATGTTGGGAGGGAGTGGGGGACAGGTGGGTCTTAACCTTCTCCTAGTTCCCACTCCACCTCCTGCCGCCCCACCCTCACCCTCAGCCTGACGAACCACGAACCAAATCTCACTCTTTGTACGTTTCACATGAAAGGAATTCTAACAATACATGGTCCTTGACGTCTGGCTTCTTTTCTCATCACTGTTTCATTTTATTTTTTTATTGACGAATTGTACATACTCATGATGTTTGGATCCATATAATGTATAGTGATCAGATTAGGGTAATTAGCTTACCCATCATCTTAAACATTTATCCCTGTTTTGTACTGGGGAGCGTTCAACACCCTCCTTGTAGCTATTGGAAGCTGCATGCGGTTAGTAAGTGCAGAGTCATCCTACAGCAGTAGAGGGCGCTGGACCTCATCCCTCCTATCAGCTGGGATTGTCCATCGACAGGTCTCGGCGCACCGTCCTCACTGTGGCCTCCGTGCAGCATGAATCACTTCGCTCCTTTCTCTGGCTCTCTGCGTCCAGCGCATGGACCAGCCACCTCCACTCCTGCCCGTTCTCCACACATGGGCCTGCGACTCAGACAACCCCACTCCCTCTCGCTCACCAGGTTTCAATCCAAGCTCCCACTGGGGCCTAGGAGGGTAGTGGCTGTGGCTGCCACGTGCCCACCAACCTGGCCCTCCCCACTCTGCCTCACCCACAGCCTCGGCCCCACCTCGCACCCCTGGAATGGAGGCCTCCCCTGCGTGGACGCAGCCTGCTCTCCCTGGGACAGTCCTTCTCTCTCGCCTCTGGTCCAAAATAGCACCAACCACGTCCTTCCTGGCCCTCCCTCAGGGCTGGCTCCCAGGATGCAAAACTGAAAAGGGGTGCCTCCCTCTGCGGCCAGCCCTGCCCTGCAGGGCCTGGGTAAGTACTGGAAGACCCTCGTCTCCCCAAGTGCCTGCCTGCCCTGTGGTGTTAAGTGTAAAGTCAGAGTCAACCCAAAGGCCACTCAAACACATTTGGTGAACGGATTTTAGCTCATCCAGTGAAAAACCACTTTCATAATGTGGATGGTGACCTGTGCCATTGGATGGGGAAATTACGATTCATGGCTGGCTGGATTCCCTGGGCCCTGCAGGCCGGCAGGGCCGTGTGGGGTCCGAGCTCGGGACTCAGGGAGCAGCCCGCACTTCCCATTTCTGCATTTGTCTCCATCGCTCAGCTCATGGTGCAGAATATTTCCCCACAGAGTTGAGGACGGGGACTCTCTGCCTGTCTCACTCCCACTGACATAACTGATCAGGATGATAGGGCTTGGCTGTGTCCCCACCCAAATCTCATCTGGAATTGTAGCTCCCATAATTCCCACATGTTGTGGGAGGGACCTGGTGGGAGATCATTAAATCATGAGAGTGGTTCCCCCATATACTGTTCACATGGTAGTAAGTCTCACGAGATCTGATGGTTTTATAGAGGAAACTCCTTTCTCTTGGCTCCCATTCTCTCTTGCCTGCCGCCATGTAAGACATGCCTTTCACCTTCCGCCATGATTGTGAGGCCTCCCCAGCCACGTGGAACTGTGAGTCTATTAAATCTCTTTTTCTTTATAAAATACCCAGTCTTGGGTATGTCTTTATTGGCAGCATGAAAACAGACTAGTACACGGGGAAATTGTTGTTTTCAGAAACGCCCTGTGTTGCAATAACTGGAAGGTGCCCCTCCACACAGACCTTGTTCCTCCCTGCTCCCCCAGGGCTGGGCAGCTTGAACCCGGTGCTGGGATCCTGCAGTTATTACAAGGGCGGCTGCGGCGCCAGTCCCAGAACTTCTCCTGTTCAAGAGCACTCACGAGGGCGCAGGAAGAGAGTGAACAGTGACTGTCGGTCAGGCCAAGTGGAGGTGTGGGCAGCAGATGCCCTGTGCACGCTGACTCACACAAGGAGCTCCCAGGCCCCAGGATCTGCCAGGGTCTCCACTGGCAGGGCAGCTGGGCATGGTAGAGATGGTGGTGTCCCCAGGCAGAGAATGGGGATCGCTCCTGGTATCTCCTTAAAGGTAAGTGGGGGCAGGGAAATAAACAGGCAGAGCACAGAGGACGTTAGGGCAGGGGGCTGCTCTGCGTGACACTGAAACGGTGAATACGTGTCATTATGCGTTTGCCCAAACCCATAATGTTGTGAAGGCACAACACCGAGGGGGCCCTAAAGTAAACTGCAGGCTGAGGGATGGCGACGGGTCAGTGCAGGCTCGTGCCCCTGGAATGGAGGCCTCCTCTGCGTGGACGCTGCGTGCTCTTCCTGGGAGAGTCCTCTCTCGCCTCTCGTCCGAAATAGCACCTGCCATGTCCTTCCTGGCCCTCCCTCAGGGCTGACTCCCAGGACACGGACCCTCTGGTGGGGAACAAGGGGAACAAGGATGCATGTGTGGGGCAGAGGGCATGCGGAAAATCTCTACCTTACGCTCAGGTTTGCTGGGAACCTAAAACTACTTTTAAAAAAGTAAGTCTTGGCCAGGTTGTGGTGACTCATGCCTGTAATCCCAGCACTTTGGGAGGCCCAGGCGGGCAGATCACCTGAGGTCAGGAGTTCGAGACCAGCCTGGCCAACATTGCAAAACCCTATCTCTACTAATAATAAAAAAAATTAGCTGGGCACCGGGCATTGTGGTGCATGCCTGTAATCTCAGCTACTCGGGAGACTGAGGCAGGAGAATCACTTGAACCCAGGAGGCAGAGGTTGCAGTGAGCCGCGATCGTGCCACTGGACTCCAGTCTGGGTGACAGAGTGAGACCCTGTCTCAAAAAAAAATAAAAATAAAAATAAATAAAAAAGAAATAAGTCTTAAAGAAATAAATACAAGTGATGTAATCTTTTCTGGAAGCCCTATCTGCCCTCCCCTCATGTGTCCGTGGCCACATGCCCCCTCTTGACCAATCAGGAGCAGAGGGGAGGGCTGGGGGCAGTCCACAGTGGCCACCCTAGAGGCACTCACCGCACAGCTGTAATTGAGAAAAGGTCAAGAACCTGCCAACATGAGCCCGTGCACTCTACTTTGCCATCGGTTTTTAAAACCAACGGGACTGAACCAAAACTTCTATACCATAAAATGCACCCATTTGGAGTGTGCAACTCAATGACGTTTTTAGGAAATTTACAGAACTGCATAACCAGCACTGCGGTACGATTTTAGAACATTTCCATCTCTGAAAAAGATGCCCCATGCCCATGGGCAGTCACAGCCCGTTCCCCTACCTCCCAGCCCCTGGCAACCACTCACCTACTTTCTGTTTTCCATTTGTCAATTCTGGACATTTCAAATAAGTGGCATCATACACTATGTGCTTTTAGTGGCTGTTGTCAAGGTTCATGCACGCGGTGGCCTGGACCCCAGCTTCATTCATTTTGTGGCCTAATGAGTCTGCCATGTGTATGCACCACAGTCTCCTCACCCAACCATCAGCTAACCGGTGTGTGGGCTGCTCCCACTTTTTGGCTATTGTGGATCATGTGCTCCGAACATCCATGGACAAGACTCTGTGAGGACATGTGCGTTCCATGTTCTTCAGTTGATACTGATTCTCCTCATTTGTTTTTTGAGGAACCACCAGGCTGTTTTCCAAAGCAGCAGGGCCATTTTACACCCACTGACAACACACAAGGGTTCCAGTTTCTCCACATCCTCGTCACCGCTGGTTACCGTCTGCCTTTTTATTACAGCCATTCTGGGGGAAGCCCGACTTTTAATGTACCAAATTATTGGTAACACACCTCACAGCTGATCATGACTGCTCACAGCACCCTAATGTGCCTCACTGTCACTGGCTGGGGCCACGGAGCCATGGTTTAAATTCTTGGAGAGCAGCCACAAATACTCACTGCCATACTTTTGTGGCTCTGTTTGGCTGGTGGCCTTTTTCCCGGATCCCTGACGCCAAGACAGCCTAGGGGATGAGAGAAGGGGGCCCAGTGCTCGGTTGCAATCCCAGCACCCCACTCCCCAGCAGCCCCCACTTCTCGAACAGCTCCTCCATCTGTCAGGGCCTCAGTTTCCCCATCTGCGAATGGGGGTGATAACAGCATGCAGCTCACAGCACCGCCATGTGGAATAAACAGGTTAAGGGGCAGGAGGAGCTTGGAGAGCCAGCCGGGCCACGCACACCTGAAGCATGGTGATGGCAGTACTCTGCCCATTACAGACACTGGCCGTCCAGGCTGGCTGCCCCGACCCTGCGCTACTCCCTGCACTGCACAGACACCCCCCGAGGACAGCCCTCACCTGCACTGAGGCGGCTGCTGGCCCGGGCAGTCACTGATGCACACGGGGTTTATACCTTTTATCTCCAACTTGTGCAACAGGTCAGTTGCTTCCTGGTTTGTCAGAGGCTGTATGATCAATGGAGAATGATCAATGGAGAAGCCCTTCTGTGTATGATCAATGGAGAAGCCCTTCTGTGTATGATCAATGGAGAATGATCCATGGAGAATGATCCATGGAGAA
>NW_012109785.1:746261-767337 GCF_000951045.1 Mandrillus leucophaeus | reverse complement strand
TGTGTGGGCTTCAGGATGCCTCTTCCAGGATGCCCTGGGAGGCGGCTACTTCCAGGGCAGCGTCTCTTCCTGTCCAGTGCGGTCTGCTCCCGGGCAGCTGTGGTTAGTCCACTGCCGTGATCTCTGGATCTCAGTCTCCTCTCTGAGGTCTGTCTTCCCATGAGCTGCCCTGGGGGGGCTGCAGGGTGAACTCGCCCAGATGCCAGCACAGGAGACCTATGGATCAGTTTAACGGGGGCGGCTAGGAAGCGAGGCTGGGGAGGGTGCAGATCCTGGCAGGAGTGAGAAAGTCTCACAGAGAAGACGCGCGGTGAATGCACCATCCAGCGAGCATCGGTGCACAAGTGCACGAGCTGAACACCACACACCCAGCAGAGCCAGAGGGTCGGCAGCCCCCGCGGACGGCTTGGTTCCCGTTCAGCCATTGGGTTGGAGGAAACAGTGCTCAGCGGAAAGACACTGCCTCACGAGGCCCTGCAATGCTCTGCTTTTGCAGGGCTTGGGCAGATGTAAGCTGGTGGCCCTGAGCGCCCAGGCGTGGGGAGGATCCTCGGACCCGCAAACAGTCAGGATCCAGCTGCCCGCGTTTCATCCCCATGAGACTCACCGAGTGGAAAGGGAGGCCTTGGGGTCTGTCGGGTTTCTGCCTTGGCGAGCCCCAGCATACCAGCCAGTGTCTTCTGGACACTTTCCAAAGAGGTGATTTATCCAAACCAGCCCCAGCAGGGCACCTGCTGAAATGCTCCTGGGTTTGTGGAGAGGGTGAGTGGAACTCGGGCGAGAGAGTGGTAGAACCACAAAGGAGCAAAGCCCACATCTGTCCCAGGAAGTGACGCTGAAACAGCTTCCTGGGGGGCCACCCGCTTACTCCAACATTTCTGCCATTGCTGAAGGCGTTTCTGCTCTTGCCACACTTTTTGTTTGCTTTTGTATTTTTAAGGTGAATCATTTTGGGGGGACAAAGATTATACAAGTTCATTCTGAAGGATTTGAGCCATGCAGGACATTCAAGAAATGGTGAGAGGTATTTGTAATGTCTAAAGTTTCCAAATCGGAAAGGAATTTCTCCATATCAACAAGGAAGGGACGGCTAACCTAGCCAAAGAGGAGCAAAGGATGCAAACAGGCAATGGAAAGAAGAAGTCCAGGGACTGCCAGGCACACGGAAACAGGGCACCACCCACTGGAAGCACTGGCCCTGGGGACAGTCGGGAAGCTGATAATCCCAGCTGTGGGAGACGAGGGCCACGTGGCCCCTCCTCGAAACAGCTGCAGTGCAGGCCAAGCTGCGATTCCATGGGGCAGCCAGCCCTCCTCAGTCAGGAGAGGCCTGGCAACAAGTCTGCCCAGGCTTGGCAGCTCAGCCCGGGGAAGGGTCATGTCTTGCTCAGGTGTCTGGTATGACTTGGGGGTAGGCTCTGCTTCCCACCGCCTCTGAGGAACCCAGGCGGCTGAAAGCTCCGCCTTCCACAACAGGGGTTGGCAAACCTTCTGTAAGGGGCTGGAAGGTGAAGACATCCAGCTTTGCAGGCCATACAGCCTCTGTTACAAACACTCAACTCCAGGCAAAACCAGCCACGGATGACATGTCGTGGCTGTGTTCCAATAAAGCTTTATTTACAAAAACAGGTGGTGAGTGGGATGCGGCCCCCGGGCAAGTTTGCCAGTCCTGAGCTAAAACACTGGCAGTCACCGTGGCAAGGGAAGAGAGTGTGTGGCATAAGGATCTCACCACGGCTTGTCATTGCTTTGGCCCAGAAATGACACTGTCACGGCTATTCCCAGCCTGGGGACAGAATGAGCCACACTGCTGGAAGTACAGTCTGAGTTTCCAGAAGGAGGCAAGGATTGAATATTGATGAACACGGGTAATGCCTCGCACATCCAGCAATGTTATTCTTTGATAAATTTCTCCAAGTAAATTTTTACACAGATCCATAAGGAGATACGTGTGTTAAAAGGTAATTTTCAGAAAAAAAGTAAAACCATGACTCTCATAGAAATATAAAAAGGAACACATGTTTGAAATTTAGTCTATTCACTTATCAAGGAAGGGATGAGACAGATGTTATCACCAGTTCAAAACACAATCCAAAGAATAGCCACACTTAGAGATCAGAGATATTTAAATCAATATGCAAGTGAAGGCAAACCGGGCTCTCCCCTGGGGACGGGAGGTATGAACTGGATTTCCACTACATAGCACAGAACATTCCCGTCTATCTGAATTCTTTTGTATTGCTACTGGTGACCTACAAGGAACAGAGTTATCAGATAGTTCTAAATAATGACTGAGTAGAATCAAATAACCTTGAGGAGTGTTCTCTAGACAATGCACAGTTTTCTGTGAACCACAGATATTTTTCTTCACATGTGAGGTTCTTCCTGCAGCACTGGAAGGCCGTCTGGGTACCCACCACCCAGGAAGGGTAAGTGAAATTGGACAGCAGCAAGGACACTACAAGGTGCAGAAACGGGCAAGCCAGATGCACCCACAGCAATGACGAAGGAGCTTACAGAGGCAGTGTTGAGTGCCTCTGGGTAGGCTGGTGGCCCTGAGCGCCCAGGCGTGGGGAGGATCCTCGGACCCGTGAACAGGTAGGCCGGGCGCGGTGGCTCACGCCTGTAATCCCAGCACTTTGGGAGGCCGAGGCGGGCGGATCACGAGGTCAGGAGATCAAGACCATCCTGGCTAACAGGGTGAAACCCCATCTTTACTAAAAAATACAAAGAATTAGCCGGGCGTGGTGGTGGGCGCCTGTAGTCCCAGCTACACGGGAGGCTGAGGCAGGAGAATGGCGTGAACCCTGGAGGTGGAGCTTGCAGTGAGCTGAGATCACACCACTGCACTCCAGCGTGAGCGACAGAGCCAGACTGCGTCTCAAAAACAAACAAACAAACAAACGAACAAAAAAACACACAGGCAACAGACATATGACCCATAACCATTTATATTCCTTAAAAATGCAAACACATGAAACAACGTATTATGTCAGAACACACAAAAAGATCTATCAAGCACAGGGAATGCCAGCCTCCTGAGACAAGGGCAATAGGAGTGGCGCATAGGGTAAAAATAAATATCATCACAAACAGGGACAGGCACTTCCCACGCCCGATGATGAGAATGCACCGGGGCGTAGAACTGTGGCTATTCCAACCTCGCTGTCAGAGGTTCCTTCCTCTCCATCAAAACGACAAAGTTCAAGGACGTGGTGGCTCACACCTGTAATCCCAGCACTTTGGAAGGCCGAGGCGGGAGATCCCCCGAGGTCAGGAGTTCGAGACCAGCCTGGCCAATATGGTAAAACCCCATCTCTACTGAAAATACAAAAATTAGCCGGGCATGATGGCGCATGTTTGTAATCCCAGCATCTCAGGAGGCTGAGGTGGGAGAATGCTTGAACCTGAGAGGCGGAGCTTGCAGGGAGTCAAGATCGCGCCACCGCACTCCAGTCTGGGCGACAGAGTAAGATTCCGTCTCAAAAAAAAAAAAAAAAAAAAAAGTTCAAGGAAGAAAGGAAAAAAAATTCCAAATTCCTCTCTTCAGGAAAACCATCTACATCAGTGAACAACGCCCTGATATTTTTACGCCTGTATACCAACAGAAAGACAGGTATGATTTCATGAAACGGGATCTATCGATGCTTTTTAAATTACATTTAATATCAGTTTTCAACATAAGCAAATGAAAGTAAAACTAGTGAATTTTATGCACCAAAACCGTATGGACCTTAGATTTTAAAATCCCCTGAAATGAGAAAAACAAATGGATTCTGCATATTGAAAGATCACACGATGTGGGCACAAACTATTTCACTTGGAATCCCTTCGGTCTAAACACCAATGAGTCTTCTACCAACTGCCTTTGCCCATCTTCCTATAAATTAGATTTACATATACAAAGTGCGTAACAGTTTTCATCCCTCTACCACGTTTACCTTTACTTACTGTGGCTGTCTTCAGCCTTTCTTCTAGGGCAGCGGTGTTCACGCTGCAGTGTGCGCTGGAATCACTTTGCTAAACGCAGATGCCGCTGAGGCCCACCCGCCAGGGCGCCTGAGCCAGCAGGCCTGGGTGCGACCTAGACACCTGCATTTTCCACAAGCTCCCAGACGGAGGCTGGGGCCGCTGGTCCAGGAGCCCCACGTGGAGAACGACTGATTTCTGTCAATAGCAATTTCAGCCTTGCTATGTTGTTCGTTGCTGTTTGAAATGTATTGGTTCGGTACTGACACTGCTTTGGTTTTCAGTTTGCTTCCTGAGGTCTGACATCTTACTTTCATTTCTTAAGTCTTCTATATTTTTATCATTTATTTTACTGAATTCATGTTCTTATCAAACTGTTCTCTTAGGCAAAGCACAGGAATGGTTTTTTCTGTTCACGAGCTGTGCGTCCTCTGCCCTCCGCATGTTTATCTTGCGCACGCTGTGGTCCCTTCTCCAGCACTGAGTCACGGGTTTCTCTGTGGGACGCTGGCCTGTCGCTTGCCCTCCCCTTCCCCGCCTTTCCATCCTATTCAAGCCTGAGCAGCTCTGACCGGGTCTTCATATGCTTTAACTCAGCCCTGGAGGGGTTTTAACTCTTTCCACAAAACCTGGCAAAGGCTCGTCTTCCCCTCTTAGACACGGGAAACCCAGGCAGTTTGTGTTCAGGCCACCTTCAGGAAGCCTGCATGGATGGTGGTGGCAGGAGGAGCTCAGCTGAAGTGGGAGAAAGTTTGTTCAAATGCTGAGGCTCTGCTGCTGCTCTGGAATCCTGTGAAATGGCCCGGACCAGAGCTGGCTTCACCTCATGACAGGGGGAGTGGTACGTCCAGTCCTGGTCGCAGGCCACGCCCACAGGCCAACGCATCCCTGGAGCCACCACTTCTTACGGAGAGTTTCAACTCACTGCTATCTTCCCATGTCTGCCAGAGGCATTGCAAGACTCCCGTCTCCAGATCCGAAGCACAGAGGTGGCCTGGGCTCCGCTTGTGTGCCAGTGGGACTCGAACTTGTCGAACTTCTGCTCTGCTCTGAAATCTTCTGCTTCTTTTCTTGACTACTAATTTTTTTTTTTTTTTTTTTTTGAGGTGGGGTCTCATTGTGCCACACAGGCTGGATGGAGTGCAGTGGCACAATCAGAGCTCACTGCAGCCTCAATTTCCTGGGCTCAAGTGATCCTCCTGCCTCAGCCTCCCAAAGTGCTCGGATTACAGGTGTGAGTCACCACACCTGGCCTTTGGCTACAAATTTTCAAAGCGTATGGCCTTGTTTGTTTTCTGCTGGGATTATTTTTCTAGTTTTTCCTTTCTATTCTGTTAGGGACTGGGGGCAGGGCACTGTGATTCTGCTTAATCCTGCTGTCTTTGACATTTGTTTGAATGTCCATGAGCAGGGACAAATCTTAGTCTCATAACAATGTGTCTGATTTGGGGAGCAGGCCTCGCTCAGCACCGACAGCCCCTCGTGCACAGCACTGGCACCCCCCGGTGTTCAGTAAGCACAGTGGCTGAGAGATGAGCAGATGGGTGTGAGCACTGGATACTCCCTGCGGCCCCACTGCAGAGCTGGACCTGCAGCCCAAGACTCCTTGGGGGTGAAGGGTCTAGGGTCGGTCCCTGTCCCTGGACAGTGATGAAGTCAAGAGTATGGGGCAGCGTCTGTCCCTTTTATGGGGGGAAGCTGAGGCCACTGGGGGCAGTGCCTGTCCCCAGATGTCCCCAGACTCAGGTGCTCTGCTCCTTCCTTCCCGTACATCCTGGGCCTCCCTGTGTCCTGACAGCCTGCGGCCGCCTGGCTAGTCTGGTTGCTGGTCCTCCCCCAGGTGCAGGGCACCAGTGCCCGCACAATGAGCCACCCTGCCCCTGAGAGGAGGCACATGACTCAGCACACCCCCTCCTGGCATTGCTGTCCTCCTGCCAAGATCCTGAGGCCATGCCAGAAAGGACCTGGGGCTAGCCTAGACCTTTCCATCATTTCACATAGGCAGCAGCCTTGCCAAGGTCCCCCGGGGGCAAAGCGGCTGTTTGGGCCTGGCCTCTGCTCCAGCCTGGCGTCCCCCATGCTGAGTGTGGCCCCAGGCCCAGCGCTGCAGGCTATGATCCCAAGGCTGCGCCTCTGGCTCTGACCTCTGGCCACAGGTCAGGCTGGGTGCCTGGCTGGCCACCTCACAGTGCTGTCAGACTCTCAGTGAACTCATGGGGGAAATGATTTTCTTTCTGTGTGAATTCAGGCTGGGTGTGGACAAGTTAGGAGGTACAGTTTCCTCCACACTTGTTTGGAGGTGATTTTCTTCAAGGAACTGGCAGCCCGGATCAAGAAAAATGACTCGCAGCCGACAAAAACCCCAGGTATTCCAAGGAAACAAAATCAAACACCAATGTGCCTAACGGAAGCCTCTGGCGGCCTGGAGAGCCCGGCTCGGCAGCCCCTGGTGGCCCCAGGGCCTCTGCTCGCTAATTAGCCAGGGTTTCCAGTTCAAGGAGCAAGCTCTGTCCATGCCAAGAGCCACCTGCCCCTGTCCCCAGAGCCTTGGGGCCATAGTAACTTGGGAGTGAACTGGTCCCCAAAGCTCTGCCAACCCACTGCCATCAGCAACAGAAGGCAGAGGCTGCAGGACCACCCTAGGTTGCGCCCCACCCAGAGCTCATCTCCAGACACAGCCACGGGGATGACTTCCCAGGGAGCCTGTGGAGGCTGCTTTTTATTGCAAGGTCCCTCCCGAGACAGAATTCCACGGTTTTGGTAGCAGCCTCCCCGGCAAACCTCCCTGCCTCTCCTCTTTCTCTATCCTCTACACAAACCCAGGCATGTGTGCAGCCGTCAGAGCCCCGGCACCCCTCCTGCAGGACGGCCTGACTGGGGAGGAAATGATAAGCTACTTCCCAGGTCAATGGCAGGCGCTGGGCAGGCGGCTCTGCAAACGCTGGCCTCCTTCATTCGCACAACCGCGGCCGCAGCGCCATCATTCCTCCGCTTCGAAGCCAGGAAGACACGAGCTCACAGATCAGCAATTTGCCCGAAGTCACGCTGCTGCTGAGTGGAGACTGGAAACCAGAGCCTCCTCACTACCAAGACCAAGCTGCTCACCTCTGAGCATCGCTCTCGCTCCAAAGACTCTGGGATGCCCCTCGGGGGACGAGTGGACACCCTCTGACCGGAGCACAGGCTGCACCGCGAGGCTCCCTGCACCCCACCGAGCCGGTCAGGGCTGCAGTCTGCTCGGTATGGCCAGGCTGGGAGGATCCTGGGGGCTGAGGCTCCCTCCACGGAGTACTTGGCCACATACTGGTCCTTCATGAACAGTTTTCTCATGGAATGGATCAGTTGGCCCCGGGATGAAAGCCAGCATGTCAGAGCAGAGGCATCTCCAGAGCTTCCACCCAGTTACTTTGTACTTTTTAAATACACAGTGAATGCACACAGCAGGAGAAGTGCTGCAACTCAACCACACATCATGGTCAAAAGTGCAGAGTGGACCACTCCAGACCCCCCTGAAGGCCGTCCCCAGGCTGCAGGGCCCACAGGGCTCTGGGACTGCAAGCCAGAAGCGTCCTGTGTGCAACCCAGGTGCCGGGAGCAGGAGGATGGGAGAGGAGACTGCGCTGAGAATGGGATCTGCTTACGGACAGAAAGCAACCCAGAGCCTCACATAATGAGCTGCACCCCAAGACCAGGACAGGAGAGGAGGGCCCCAGGGATTCCGTTCTGAACAGGGAGCCCAGGGTTCCAGGGCAGACGTGTCCCTTGCAGATTTCCAGAGAGAGGGGCCACACCTTGGCAGCTGTGTTGTTCGGCCCCTGCTCCAGTGACTTCTCGAAGTCGAGGAAGGATGGCTGCACGCTCCTCCCACCTGCTCCTCCCAGGCAGGCACCCGGCCACTCGAGTCCCTCAAATCCCAGGTGGTCATGAACCCTGCACCCCATACTGCAGCTCCGGCCCCAGCAGATGGGGAGATGGGTACAGTGATGAGCTGGGAGGGTTTCCGAAGGGTAGGGCATTACTGGGGGAAGACGTCCCTTTCCACCAACTATGGAATTAGCTCATTAACTCGCATGCTCTGTGAGGTTCTGGGCCTGCAAATCCCTAAGCGATGCCTCCAAGGGCCCTCCCCGCAGGCACTGCGCTCAGGGCCATGGAGTGAGCCTCAAGCCCAAGGGCCTCATTGCAATCACAAACACCCCCACATCGTCCAGGGATCAAGGTCAACGCTGATGGACGCTACACCTTCTCCAGCCCAGCTCCAGCTCATCTCAATGAATCCCTTTGCTGTCCACATAAAAGCTTTGAGTTCAACGGCTCCTGACGCCGGCGTAGGACCTCCCTGAAGGAGGCGGGACCGAGGTTCTGTCAGGCACACCTGACATGGATGTGTGCCCAGGCGTGCTAAGTGCACTCACTCCCTTGAGTCAGATTTTGGGGAAAGTCAGAGTGAGGCTCCTGCAGGCAGAGAGAAGGCTACAAGCACAAGCTCTGGGGCCCGAGGTCCTCACGCTGGCAATGCCTGCCGTGTGTCTCTGATGCCCTGCCTAACTTCACTGAACCTCAGGCTACCTTTGGTGAAATGAGGATAAGGCCACGGCCTCACAGGGTTGGTGGAAGGAGAGAGGGAGCCCTGTATGAACTGCCAGGGCAGTGCCCAGGAGAGGGACGCCCAGCCCATGGCAGTGGGTGCTGTGCCTCCCATGGGACTCCTCAGTCCCATAGCCCAGTGCTCAGCAGGGAGTGAGGGTGGGATCCTGAGTAAGGAAGTGGGATCCAGGCTGCAGTGCAGCCCCTTCCTCTTGGGGCCAGAATCCCTGGAGACCTAGACCAGGTCACCTGGGGCCGTCCAGCCTGCTCACACCGCTTGGACCACGGCCCGGGACATTATCTGGCAGCAGGCAGCCGAGCCTGGGAGTACCAGGAAGTCATGCCAGAACAGCCCTGTACCAATGCAGGTGCCTGAGGCCTGCATCCCACACCAACTCCCAGAGTCCCCAGGGACAGAGCTCCTGGGGACCACAGTGGAAAACGGCTCGGCGACTGTCCTGTGCGCCTGCCTTCTCCACGCCCCACTGGGCCAAATGCTCGGCCTAAGGAAGAAGCTGGACAAAGACTGGGAGGCCCCTGCTACCAGACACAGACAGGCATGGTCCCTGCCTCTTCAGGGCCCACCAAGCCCCGCCCTCTCTGCCTACCAGACAGACAGGGACCGCCTGACTCTGGGGCCCAGAGCAAGCCCTGCCCTCCCTGCCGAGCCTCAGGCCTCCAGGCCCAGGATCCCCGTGGGGCTCCTCCCCAGGGCTCCTCTCACACTCCGGCCTTCCTGGTGCCATGAGCTCCTGCTCCATCCACTGAAGGCCTCAAGGACTATGCAACAGGCCAGTCTAGTTCTTGTTGCCAGATGGCAAGAGGGGCAAGGGCTCCAGGAAGCACTGGGGGGTGCCTCAGCACGCCCAGAGCAGCGATACAACCTGCAGGGCCCAGTGCAAGACAGAAACGGGAGGCTCTCGTCCAAAACTTGTCGAAACTTTCAGGACGGCCACAGCTGCACATTAAACCAAGTGTGGGCCCTTCCTGAGCGTGGGCACTGGGTGACCATGTGCACAGGTGTGCCTGCCCTTCAAGCTGGCCCTCCAAGTCCAAGTTAGCCAATTTACATCCTCAGGCGATGAGGTGGGGGAGGTGAGGTGGGGGGACAAGCTCTGCCGTCACTACAGCTGTTTGAGCAAAAGCCCAGAGGTTCCATTAACAGCAAGGCTCAGGATTGTGCACAATTCTTAGGGAAAGAGAAGCTCATTTCCACCAACACCTAAGAGCTGGAACCTCCTGGCCCTGCCCACACGTCCCTCCTCCCAGCCTCAGTCACGCACTCCAGAGACGAAGCCAGGCTGTGCTCAGGACAATGGCCTCCGGGCTGCTCTTCTCCCTTTGGCCCCTCAAGGCCCTGTTCAGAGGCTCCCTGTGGTCTCATTCAAGGCTGGTTCTGCAGCTGGGTCCTGAGCCCCCACGGGACAGAAGATAACCGGGATATCTCCACAGCCTCTGCTCCACGAGTGGTGATGGAAAAGTAACAGGCTTTTGAAACACTGCACTAACTTGACCTTGTTCAGGGTCTACAGCCCACTGTCCATTTCGCAGCTGTAAGTGGAGTCGCTGGAAAACCAAATGTAAAAAGCAGCAGGACTGCCCAAGCAAAGCTGCCAAGGCTAAAAGCCCCAGCCATCTTGAAAGCACGAATACACGTTGGTGGGACCCGGATCCAGCCTCGAGCCTCCAGCATTCCAAATACAAGGACAAACTAGGGCTTGCAAAGGCGGCTCGGATGCCAGCCTGACAATGCAACTCAGTGTGTCCCTTCATCTTCCACAAAGCCAGGCCTCCAGTGGGTCTGGGACAGAAAAAACTAGAGCCAGCTGAAGTGGCCCTCCCTCCTTGGGGACTTCACCGAGCCTCATGCCATCCTGGCCTAGGCAGGAGCCAGCAGGGGCCCGTGTATTTATTTTGCAGGGAACGGTTCATACAAAGATAAAGCAAGTAGGCTTCCGGCCTTGGGCAGGCTTTCTCATTGCTTAAACCCCACAAATGCAAGGACACATGTCTTTCTTTGGGATGGATGTATGAGAGCTCACCATGACCAGAATAGCGTCAGGATTTTAAGGTAAAATCAAAGCAAACCAACTGCTGATTGAGTGGATTCTTCCAACACTGGTGCAGACAGAAGCCTGGGCAGGAACGAGCACCAACATTTGCGTCTGAGGAGCAAGAAGCACGGCTCGGAGGGCAAAGCCAGTTAGAAATTGTACAGATCATTTGTGTCTGAGGAGCGAGATGCATGGCTCAGAGGGTGAAGCCAGTTAGAAATTGTACAGATCAGCTTCAGACGTCCAACCTGACTGGACTGCAGCTGCCCAGGTATTTGGTCAAACATGATTTTTGGGGTGTATCTGTGGGGGATGAGATCAGCATGTGACCTGGTGGATTCGGGAAGGCAGGCGGCCCTCCCCAGCGTGGGCAGGCATCCTCCAATCCGCTGAGGGTCTGGAAAGAACAGAAAGGTGGTGGAAGAAAGAATTCCCACTCTCTGCCTGTTTTTTGTTTTTGCTTTTGGTTTTGGTTTTTGGTTTTTTTAGAAACAAGGTCTTCTCTGTTGCCCAGGCTGGAGTGCAAACTCCTGGGCTCAAGCAATCCTCCCACCTCAGCCTCCCACGTAGCTGGGACAACAGGCGTGTGCCACCACACATTTTTTCACTTTTTGAAGAGACAAGGCCTCACCTATGTTGTCCAAGCTGGGATCCAACTCAGCCTCAAGCGATCCTCCCACCTCAGCCTCCCAGAGCACTGGGATTACAAGCGTGAGCCACCGTACCTGACACTGGCCTGTTGAGGTGGGACATTGGTCTTCCCTTGGACTGGAACTTGCACCACTGGCTCTCCTGGGTCTCCAGCTTGCACACAGCAGATCTTGGGGCTTCTGAGCTTCCAGAATCCTTATCATAACTGTCTCCATATCTCTACCTCCTGTGGGTCCGGTTATCAGGAGAGCCCTGACTGAGCCTGACCCTGGACCCACCACATTCCATCTGGGAGACAGGAGAGGTCCCACCCTCAGAACCCATTTTCTGATGTACATGATGGCAGAAAAATCAGGCTGTCCCAACCTGAAGCCAGGCTTGCTGTGAGGATCTAGGGAGGGGCACACCTCAGAGTGGGCTCACGAAGTGGTGGCAGAGATGTAGAAAGGTTTCCAGTCCTTGTAGCTCCTCTGCCCCACGCTGTGTGGCTCTGGTCATTCCTCAGCAGCACAGGCTGGCCTGTTCTAAAGAAGCTGAGATGATGCATCTCCTGCCAGCCAGACAGCTGCCCATCACTCACAGCTTCCTCAGGGATCCCTCAGGCCCCCCAGTCCGTGAGTGGACAAGAGGTCTGCTGTGGGCATGCCTTGGCCCAAGCGGGAGGCTCAGGGCTCCCGGCCCACCACCTTCTTCACATAGCTCCAGTCCACCAAGCTGCCCCCTCAGAGCACGCCCTTTGGAAGTCTGGGGAACGGTTCCTCCCTGTTCCCCGAAGACTCTGTTTTTAGGCATCCGAAGTGTAGATGTAAACACTGACCTTTCCCATCTGTGTTTAGACCTGGTGCCCTCAGTGTAGGGGCCCCACACAGGCAAGGCCTGTGCATGTCACACGGCCACCATGTGCAGGTGAGTGACAGCCGCATGCCTGTCTCTGTCCCCGTGGTCGGCTGTGCAGACCCCTGCTCGTGCCTGCAGCTTCATCCCGGTGTCACAGAAACGCCACACAGCTCCGTTCTGTGATTCAAGTAGGTGCCTGTCTAGTTGTGTGACACTGTCCAACAATTACGGGGCAATTGTTCCCACTGCTCCCACGACTGCTTCAAAGAGGCTTCGAGTCAGCATCCCACTGGCCACCTGCTGGCCAGGGCTTCCAGTACGTTCCGCTTCAGCCCCTGGTTCCTTTGTCAGGTAGCTGCTGAGCTTGGAAGGAGTGCAGAAGGGCCCTGCTTCAGAGGATTATTGGCTTTTGAAGTGAAAAACCCTAAAACAATGCTGACACTTCCCGTTTCAGTCTCATCTTTGAGTCTGGATTTTCGCCGGGGCTCTGTGGCCCTTTCCTGCAAACATCTGACCACGAGTCATCAGAAGGAGAGGCTGCTATTGAGAGAGGAAACCCGGCAGCGCGGGTGACCGATGGGACTCAGGGTGCCTGTGAGGCATGCGGAGGGGTCTTGGGAGGCTGCTATTGAGAGAGGAAACCCTGCAGCGAGGGTGACCGATGGGACTCGGGGTGCCCACAGGGTGTGCGGGAGGGGCCTCGGGAGGGCCACACGCTCCTGTGCCGCTGGCACCCCTTCACCACCCCCGGCTCCCCAGTGCAGACCGTGCTGGGCAGCCGTGTCCCATGGATGCCTGGTCAGGGTCCTCCTCTCACCACACCCTCCCTGGGTCCCCTCAGCACCCAGGACAGGACATGCTGGACACTGAGAAGCAGCAGTGATGGAGGGCGGCAGGCGTGGTCACATCCGGGCGTGGAGGGTTAGGCATCTTTAAGAAACACAGTCTAGGAAGACTCTAATGGCAAGTCAAAGAAAATGTATATAACGCTAAAGTTCTCTTCCTTCTTCCTTCCTAAAATTCCTAAATTTTAAGAAGTGATCATAAAGTATTTGTGTAACTAAAAAACGGGGAACAGGCCAGAGGGGTTCCCACGCCTGTCCCCATTGCACACCGAGGCCTCCAGCCTGGCCATCCCCTGGGCAGCAGGAAGCACAGTGGGACCCACCGACACATGGGGGCCCTGCTGACGCCTGCCCGGGCTCCTGCCTGGCTCTGTCCCTCTCAAGACCTGAGATGGGGCATGCCCCTTGGTCTCTTTCCCTCGGCCAGCGCTGTGGCATGGCTCCTGGGGCGTGGGCCAGCGGGGGCTAAAGGCAGCTGCCTGCAGTCCCACATCCACTAGAGGTCTGCACAGGAGCCGCCCTGTGAGTCTACAGGATGAACCAGCAACATGTGCATCACACCTGCTCGCAGAGAGCCTGGCTGCGTCCTGGGATGGGGGCTTGGTGGGGCAGACCTGCAGGCCCAGGGAGAGGAGAGGCTGCATGAAGGGCTGGGCGGTGGGGACGGGGATGCAGGGAGCGGGCTGGCAGGGTAGGGGCCAAAGCACAAAGGGCTCTGCAGGCAGAGTGGGGGGCCCCAGGACAAAGGAGCAGACCTACTGGGCAGAGATGAGGACACTGTTGTCTGTGGAAGGTGAAGGGTTCAGGAAGCCAGCGCTGTGCAGCCCACAGCAAACCGGCCCCCACTGGCCCATAGGGCCCCAGCTGTGTGGCTTGGGGCTCCTCTTGGCAGCCGGTGGGCACTCACCTGCAGGCCCCACCACGAGATCTGTAGGTGGGAAGAGCTTCTGAGCACCAACAGCTTCCAGGTACCCCTGCAGGGCTTTTTCTGGTTTTCTTGAACTTCCATGATGGGCAAAGCAGCCTCCCCTCTCTTCCTCCCAGAGGCCTCCCTCCCCCGGATGGGCAACCCCTATGCCAGACGTGGCTATGGAGACCACCTGTCACCACACATGGGACAACCTATGTCCACCTCTCCCCACAGTGTGCACCGCATGGGGACAGGGATGAGCCTGGGCCAGGGCCCCAGAGGGATGCAGCCAGCCCACGGCAGACGCAAGGCTCTGCTGACCAAGCTGGCAAGGCAAGGCTGCTCACAGCTGCCAGAAAACACAGGGCACAGCTGCCGACGCCAGCCCCGCCGCTCCACGCCAGCCCTGCTGCTCCACGCCTTCTCTGAGGTAGAAGGCCCATCTCTGCAGTGGGTGAGACCCTCCTCTCCAGCCACCTGGGAGGTGAGAAGAAGCTGAAGGGCCACCCAGAGCAGGGCCTGTGGCTGCCAGTCTCCATGGGGCCTTCTTGTCGGCCCGAGGTGGAGACTATGGTAGACAGAAGAGTGCCCCAAGGACAGCCTCATCCTGATCCCCAGCTCCTGGGACGTGGGACCTCGGGTGGCAAAGGGGCTGAGCAAATGGGGTTGAAGATATTGATGGGGGGTTTCCTGGACTGAGTGGCCCAATGCCATCACAGGGGTCCTTGTCCGAGGGAGGCAGCAGGGGTCAGCAGAGAGAGGAGACGAGAGGAGGGGTCACAAGACCATATACACGCGTGGCCCTTAAAAGCTGGGCAGGCCAGGAAACTGTTTCCTTGCAGAGCCTGCAGGAGGGACCAGCCCTACTGACACCTTGATTGGAGGCCTCCTGGCCTCCAGAACTTAGGAGAATAGATCTGTGCTGCTTTAGCCACGAAGTGCAAGGCAGCTGCTTACCGCAGCCCTAGGAAACTGCTCAGCCCCAGGGAGGGGTGCCTGCCGGGTGACCTGAGCATGGTGGCGCAGGAGGCAATCAGAAACAGGTGGGTTTCTCAACCCGCCAAGGCCTGTTTCTTGGCCTGCAGGAAGAGCCCTCGGTGTCTTCTCAGAACTCCTATAGCTCTGGACACTCACTGTCTGCTCTCAAGTCCCCTTCCACCTCCTCCTGTGCCCTCTTAGGTTGGAAAACGCAACAGGCACCGCGAACGTAAGCAGCGGCTTGCCTGGACCACAGGTAGCCGGCAGAGGCTTGCCCTTAAAAGGCTGGAGGCTTCAAGGCTGTGACCACGTGGAGACAGCACGGCAAACACAGGCTTCTTCAGGAACTGCAAACTTAAAATAGACTCCACTTCCAAGCCCACACACTGGCGTCTCTCCAGGAAGAGCGAGGTGGAGGACGCCCCCGCCGCCTCAGGGCTGCGACAGTGGGGAGTGGGTTCCACCTGCTGGGCTGGGCTGGGCTGAGTGACTGACCACCTCGGAGCTGTGAGAGTGGGTTCCACCCGCAGGCTGGACTGAGTGACCGCCTCGGGGCTGTGAAACTGGGTTCTACCTGCCAGGCCAGCTGAGTGACCACCCCAGCACTGTGAGAGTGGGTTCCCCCGATGGTCGGGCTGTGGCCGCCTCGGGGCTGTGAAACTGGGTTCTATCTGCCAGGCCAGCTGAGTGACCACCCCAGCACTGTGAGAGTGGGTTCCCCCGATGGTCGGGCTGTGACCGCCTCGGGGCTGTGAGAGTGGGCTCCACCTGCCCGGCCGGCAGAGTGCCAGCCAGAGATGCCGCTCTCCTGTGTCCTCACGCGCTCCTTCACCAGAGAGACCCCAGTGAAGCTCCCTGACAACCAGCTTTCTGAGCCAAGGACATTCAGAGGAAAAGCACGCCTTAAGGAGGGCAAGATAACACACACTGCTGAGCCTTTCACTTTCCTTTAAACAGCAGGGGCTGCATATTTACCCATTAGATGAACACACACAAGTACTTTGTTAGATGCAAAAAAAAGCGGGGGCAGGGGGTTGTTTTTTGTTAACTCAACAGTCTGAGGTCTTTCAAGTCATTTCTGACCAGCTAAAAAATATCATTAGATTTTTGTTTT
The DNA here is from genome assembly GCF_000951045.1 of Mandrillus leucophaeus. Lineage (NCBI taxonomy): Eukaryota > Metazoa > Chordata > Mammalia > Primates > Cercopithecidae > Mandrillus > Mandrillus leucophaeus. Next base: position 751,392 of record NW_012109785.1, on the reverse strand, counting down.
GTCTTGTTTGTTTGTACTCACTGCTAACAAACAGCTGGATAGAACCAGAGCAAGACCATCTATGCTCCCCCAACTGGGTGGCACTGTTGACAGGTGACGACTGGTTGGCCATGTTGGCGACACGCCCAGATGTGAGAGTCCCGCGTTCTCACGGCTGCTGTGCCGCCACCCAACCTGCCCCGGACGGCAACGTTTCCTCACACGAGGGGTTCCTTTCACCTGCTTTTGGCAACGGGGATTTCTACGCAGCTGGGATTCTTTCTGCATCTAAATTACATTCTCTCAACAAGACTGATTTTTCCCCTTCACAGAAGGGTTCATTTTAATATGGGCTTTGGCTGGCACATACCATGTTCTTCTCAAATTTTATTTCAATAGGAAGGAGTTCATTATATTTATCCACTAATAAGGCTTCGTGTGAAGTATACAAATACTACAGACAGAAAATATGTGAAAACTTCCCCAGGTTGAGGGTATCCAAACCACCTCAAAACACGGGCGGGGGGCGAGGTCTGCTATTCCCGCCACAAAACACGAAGGGGCCAGAGTAGGTGAGAGACCATGAAAATAGCCGTGCAAGTTCGCATGACCAATGCCGGCATTTTCCACTCTCAGGACGGCACGGAGAGGTTTCTAGAGAAGGACCATTAGACAGTCGTCCTGCGGCCAGCGCTGGATTCTGTGTTGTTCTGAGCTGAGAGCTTGTCCTCATCAGGGTCCCGGTCCACAAGGACTTTCAGGACCTGCTGCAGAACCACCAGCTGCTCAGTGGTCCAGACCCACAGAACAACCAGCTGCTCAGTGGTCCAGACCTATTCCCCATTTCAGGACCTGCTGCAGAGCAACCAGCTGCCCAGTGGTCCAGACCTACTCCCCATCTTCCTAAGGTGGCTCTTGGAGAACCCAGGACATGGGGGTAGGCACGCGAGGCAAATGGTTGAATTCAGACCCACACCTTGCCAGACACCCGTCCAGAAGTAGCCTCTGTGTGTGGGTTGCTGTTGGCTGACTCAGCCATGAGGACTGACGGGGCCGCAGGAGGACAGACCAGGGCAGGAGGGAAAGCTGGGGGCAGGCCCAAGGGGAGCCGAGTCATAGGCTGGGTTCTCAGAGAGGGGTGGCCGGCAGCTCGAAACCCAGGGCCAGGGGACGATGGACTCTGGCTCCGGACCCTGATGCTGCCTCGCCTGTGGGCATGGCTCTCAGCAGATGCAACCTCGACTCCAACCTGAGAGACCAAAGCAGGGCAGGGCAGCAGAGCCCAGAGTGGGAGACGGCGCAGGCTCTGTGACAAGTCCTCCAGAGGAAAGCTCTGCAGCCAGGGAGACAGGGGTGACAGCAGGGACCAGCTGCCCAGAAAAGAGACAGGAAAGGGGGCAAAAACCAGCAAAAGGAGCCAGGTTCCAGGCAGGGACCGGGAATTTCTGAATGGAAACGCACGCCAGGCCATTCCTGGTACACCCATCACTGGTTCCCAAGAGAAAGATACGCCTGGACCCTTCCCACAGGTGCAACCCACCTGTCAGGAACCAGCAGCGCTGCGACCCCAGGGGCTCCAGTGCCTGCACTCGGAGGTGAGGTCGGTCATCCCCACCATACATGCAAGACGCACAAAATCCAAATATAAAGTCTGACTCACGGTGCTAACTTCTGTAGAATAAGAAGATGTGAGTGGCCATCGTCACACACAGGACCACCGGCCATGACCAGCACAGCAGCTGCTTGTCCCTCTGGCTGCAGAGGGGGTAGATCCAAGGCATGGGGCCCGAGCATGTGGGGTCCTACCCGCTCCTCTTACTATGTCTACAACAGCAGGATTCTGACGGTCTTTCGGGTCCCCAGAGTTGGGCAGAAGGGCTGTGCGCTGCCTGCTGCAATACTGAGAGGAGGAAAGGCCTCCTGCGCTCGGAGCCCCGGCATTGCTCCAGCCGTCGGGACGGTCGAGCGCTCCGCACCAAGCTCGCCTTATTGCAGGAGAGGGCAGACCAGTGGAAACGCACTTTTCAGCCCGCTGCCAATCACAGCCACCTTTCTATTCGTGCTTCCTAAACAGAACAAAGCTCCATGACAAGGCGGGGAGAGCGCGGAGACAAACGCACTCATTCTGGTGGGAGGAGCGGCGTCACGGCGGAGCTGGGCAACAGAAAACTCGTGCTTTGATGGTAGTCCGGCTCTCTACCCTATGTGCTTGCTCTTTCCTTAATTCCCACACTGTGACCCCTGCCCCAGCCAGCTCAGCCCCGCTCTGCGGACACAGAGCTTGCCGAAGTCACGTCGACAGTCACTGCAGCCGCCCTCCTCTCCCTGACGCACGTGGAGCACCTGACCCGGCCCAGCCGCCTCACTCCTTCCCTAGCCTCCCAGGCCCTCTGCACTCTCCTCAGCTCTCCAATACCTACAGTGGGCTCTGGTGGGTGCCCTGCAGTTCAGGCCAGACCCTCCTCACAGCTCAGACACCCCCTCCACTGTGGGCTCGCCAAGTGGCACAGCTTTCCAATTCCGCACATGCACGGCCCTGCATCAGGGGCTTCCACCCGGGCCTCCCCTCTGAGCCGCCGCTCACATTTCCGCTCTCACTGCCACGTGTCCAGCGCTGAGATGCTGCCTGGGATGTAGGAGGCCCCATGGACATTCACTGTAAGAAAACCCACGCTACCACATGGGACGTGCCAGAGGAAACGGCTATGTAAAGATTAAAAGCTGGGATTTTTAATATCATCACCAGGTATAGTCTCATTAAAAAATGTTTATTCAGTGAAACTACACAGCACTAAAACGAGCGCTCCCCAAAATGTAACCAGCAACTGGATCTAACTAGGGAGCTTCAGATTTTAATTGAAAGATATAAAGTGTTCACTTGTGAAAAATTTACTGCTATTAAAATAATTTTTAAATTAAGAATTTTAAAACTACACATTAATAGTGAAAGCAAAGGAGCAAACTTACTCACATGCTTCAACACAAAATGTGATCGTTTCATCTGGCTTCCTACTAGAACCCTTAAAGCAGCCTCCTCCAAGCAAGTGCGGCCAGGCTGAGCCAGGGGACAGACGCTTTCGGTGGAACATCTGTCACTCTGAGAACAGCACCACTCTTTTGGGGACAAGTCCATCACTGGAGCTCCCCAGCCTCCTGGAAGTCAGGTGGCAATGTCCAACATCCGAACTAGCAGAGCCCAGCACTTCAGTGGGGGAGGACGGAACGGCTGGGATCCTCTGCTGAGAAGAGGCTCCTCTCCCCGAGGGCAGCTCACGGTTTCCAGTCACAGATGGGTTGCTGTTAAAAGGTACTTTGCTTTGTATAACTCAAGAGAGTATTAGAAAATCCTAGCCACGAGAGGTGACTACTGAGAATCACCTCCTCTGTTTTCTGGCTCATGATTTTCCTAAAGCAAAGCCTCAGGCTCCCAGCTTCTATTTACATCCGGATGTAAAGCCCCAGATCACTCGGGCAACCTGCTTCCATTCATGGAATTCTGGCCAGCCAGTGGCTGCTGCCTACATAAGCTTTTCTTCGAAAAAGCTTCTCTCATCACGGCCTTCCCTCCACCCCTATTTTGCCAAACCCCCAAATCTTGCAGATTTGCATCCAGTGTGAGCACGGACTGTGCTTATTCCCAGAAACTAGCCCCCTGCTTGCTTCTTTGCGTTGACATGCGCACTGCTGAGAACAGCCAATCCAGAAAGCTATTAACTGGTAAGCAGGACACAGAGAGATTCAAAGTCAATTAATGGCCAAAAAATGGGACAAATGTCAAGCAAGACAAGAGCTTCTTTCACTTCTGCTGTAGTAGAGAAACCAACACGAATTCAATTGAAGCAGCGTAACTGAAGGTCCCTGGGTCCGCCTGTGGCCTGGAGGTGGCCGCCTCTTTCCCTGCTGTTCTTGCCGCAACACCTGGGCAGAACACGGAGGCTCCATGGCTGCCTGGTGGACAGCAACCAGCAGCCTGGCAGCGAGGGGCTGGTGAGCTGCTGCTGCTACCGACCCAGGCAACCCCATCTTGCTGAAGTGGTCCTAAGTAGCTGCATGTAATCTCTCCTAAGAAGCTCAATGCTCTTAACAATTTTGTTATAACAGTTGATGGAACAGAAAGATACGTTAGAAAAAAACAAGGACTTTCTCTTCAATACAAAATACTCACGCCTGTAAACACATACCTGTGTGAATAAAATCTAGACACAAAACCACACTGCTGCAACAACGTGATTATTTCCTGATCTCCAAAGCACTGAGAAGTCCAACATGGAATCTTGGAAAATGCATGATTATTTTGATCCTGGTTTGCTGCTGTTGCTGTTTTAGTTGTAAGAGCTTTCGTGAGACGAACTCATGTACTGCTCTGAAATAAGGAAATCAGGGCATCTCCTCACCTCTTCTTGAGGCTTCAATGTGGAGAGAAGACTTGGACAGTGTTTATTAGTCTTTCTCTGCTGAATACGCATATCATTGAAAACACCAGAAAATGAAACAGATGAATGTCCTCAGCACTACAAATTACACACTTCCCATTCCATCCAGGGACTGCAACCGCACAGGGTCAGACACAAACGCAAGGGGCAATCAGAGCACCCGAGTCCACACCATGCCGACACTGAGCCCTGTGTGGTTAGACAGCTCTGCCCCTTGCAAGGGCAATCCTGACCACACGGCAGACCTGCCCTCTCACTGCTGAGGACACTACCCGTGCCACCACCAAGGTTGAAGTAAACAGCTAGCTCTTTGCAGCCAAAGACATTAGGAACAGCTAAGATAATTAAAGATGGTTTTCTTTTTCTTTCCTCCCCTCCGCAATGGGTTTGTGAGGTGCTTAGAGCAAAAGATACTCCATGAGTGGCCCAATGCCCAGCTGTGCTTTCATTTCATGATTAAAGCTGTTGGTTTCTTAGTGAAATGCAAAACTTCAGCCACTTAAATCTGGACTCCAAAACTCCTGGGAAACTTTATTTTCAATTCTTAAAACAAGGAAGGCAGGGAGAAAGGGAAGGGAGGAAAGCAAGGAGAGACGGAAGGAGGGAAGGAGGAAGGGAAGGGAGGAAAGCAAGGACAGATGGAAGGAAGGAAGGAAGGAAGGAAGGAAGGAAGGGAGGAAGGGAGGAAGGGAGGAAGGGAGGAAGGGAGGAAGGGAAGG